>NW_027271261.1:600000-832500 GCF_040938485.1 Diadema antillarum | reverse complement strand
ATTAAACAGCGACCCATTATTTAACTGTAATCGCAATATTTAGATTCATTTCATTCATTTCATTTTATTTCACTTACAAAAACAAAGATATAAGGTCCGATATTACATTTGCAATACTTACGAACTCAGTGCAGCTTTCTTTTTTTTGCAAAAAAAAAAAAAAATCTGCGTCAATGTTTTTTTTAATATAATGAAGAATGACAAATTCTGCTCTTTTGTTCAAATTCTGGTACTATTAAGATTGTTTCTGGTTTAAATGATTGAACTTCAGACTTCAGTTACTGTTTTCATTGTGCGGGTTACAGGGGACCTTTCTATTCTGTTTTTGTGACTTTGCTTCATTTATCAAAGTCAACTGGAATGTTAAGAACATTGCATACAGAAGCATCAGCTGAGACTAACTAGAGGAATATGGAGACAATTTGTACAGATTACACCAATTGAACAAAGCCAGGATTGAGAGAAATCAATATCGTATAGAAGAATGGGGAAATGTAAATGGATGTCACCTGAAAATTCTCTTCACTTTTCCTATAAGAGCATATTTTATTTTGCCCATGGTATACGAATCGCCAGAGCTTCGCCATACCTTTACAAATTCATAATCTTTTGAGGGATGGTGCGCATGCGTGTCTCTTACTGGGCAGATCGTGGGCGTGGCCGCCGCGGGGGTGGGGGTGGGGTGGGGGTGGGAAGGGGTCCAAGGGGAGCCTTTGTAGTGTGAGCTGTCTTCGTGCGCGATCAGATTTGATTTAGATTGTGTATTGATAACAACGTCATCGCAGCCAAAGGCCGAATAAGCCAGTTCACAGTTCCAATCTGAGCATGAGCAGTAAAGGTCATTGCAGACCTTCTCTTGAAATGGATTTGCAACTTAGGTATTCAAAGCCTAGATAGGGCTTCATGACAACTGTGTTAATAATGAACCAGGTACAGATTGGTATTTACAGGTGAACGTGCATTCTTCAGCAACAATAACAAAAGCCAGTCATGCAACATTGACATGTAAATTACCACTTCTTGCATGGCTGTTTTCAACTGCTCTTCTTGAAGACTATTTCATGTATTGCAAAGTCTGTGGTTGGAGAGGTCATTGCAGACTGGTGGTAACTGTGAACTGGCTTATTGTGACAGTTTTGGTATTAGATGAGTGAAATACAAAATGCCTCCAAATAGCTCCAAATCTCCAAAATTCAAAGTACACATGAATATCAATGAAACAAAGGCTAATTACTCTATGAAATGACATGTTATAATTCCTTCCCCCTCCCACTTCTATCTCTCCTCCATCTCTCTTGCCCTCATTCTTTAGGAGAGATATCTCTCTCTATAGAGTATAGGGAGTGCGGGCCATCGGGGTTGCAGCAGAACCTAACACCAAAAGCTCCATATCTATCTTAGTTCTTTCACTAATGGGATGTCATGACTTTCATTTTTTCCTTATACTTATAAATACTAATGTCTTAGTAACAAAGTTCGTAAAGTCATTTAGTAATTCTACTAGATGTTCATGAGTAATTCATATCAGCCGTTCACAATGCCCGCGACAACCTAAGACGCCTGTGGCGTCGCTTTTATCCATTTGTTGAGCACGAAGACGTTAGAAGAGGTGAATGACTCTAATCAAGTTGAAGTCTACTTTTCATTAAGAACCCAAGGACTCTGTCTCAAATTTCCAGTGCTTTTGCTAATGGTCATCTTGTCCGTGGTTATTACAGGATTGCATCCATTTCCAGCGCAACGTAGTCTAGTTGGCTATAAATCACCATCGATGGCTAGGGAAGACAGTTGAAGGACGAGCAACAGAAATTAATCGTTTACTAGTAGTTCTCAACTTCGAGTTGTTTCCAGAAAGGGCTGGTTACTTCGAGAGGCGAGTCATGCGACCATGTCTGAAGCTACCCTCTTGTTGTTATTTTTCCCTTTTTTAAGTTTGTAGGCCTTGTTGAAACCGCGGTCAGTACGTTGGAAAGTAGCAAAACTGGATAGACCAGTTTAGATTGTATGTTGACATGAAGTGTCATAAAGATAAGATATTTCGCGGCAGATAACAATGGTCAGCCCGTAGAAACTAAACCTGCCTTCTACGAAGTTATTGAGTTTCAATGACTAACCACACGAGGGGCGCTTTGTTTTAGCAGGGAAAAAAACACGAATGAAACAAAAACAAATTAAAAAGAGACTTTAATCAAAGTTGGTTCTTTATATAACCATGTTGGCCCCTATGACAAATCTGACGTGTTCCTATTATATGCACTCAGTGAATTCAAAAAACAAAATACAAAAGTGGACGAAGCATTTGTTTCCACTTGTGATCGATAGTCACGATGAGCGCACTGGGCGGCTTTCAAATATGGTATGGTAGCCTTCATTCGCAGTCCCACTGAGACAATGCAAGGTGACTCGTTGATAAATGAGATATGGGTGTATTGCGTGTGCGTGAGTGTCTAAATGTGAAGAAAGGAAACTGTCATATTTCCGTCGACCCCGCCCTAGTTTTCTGATCTTCATCACGAGGAATTGTGTGCATACCGATAACCTAAACTCTCCACGACCCGAAGTTCCCTCTCACACCATCAGAAGATGATTGAAATGCACCCCGATTTAGGGTAAAGGCACGATTGTTAACTTTGCATTTCTTCCGTAATTTTGCAGCTTTTTGGTTGATGAGCGTTCCATTTGGTATTGACGATTTTATTGCAGTATCATTCCGTTTAATATCTATGAGGAGGAAGCGGTGATCTAATCTACGTATCGGGTACATCTTAAGTGCGGAGGAACTTCCCTTGTAATTAGTGTTTATGACAGTGTGTCATTCTGATAGAATTTATTTTCCATCGTAAAAACTCAACCCCCTCTCTATAAGAATTCTCATCTGAAATCGACCCCTCCTTTACCATCTTAGTTACACCGATGTATCTTTTAGAAACGGTTTCATGTCTTTCAAAATTTTCATTTTGAATTAGCTAACACTAGTTCTGCAACTTTCTTCTATTTGCGTGAATGTAATTTCTTTCTGCAACTTTGTTTATGTGAATCTCTTCTCTGTGAATCCCCCCCCCCCCAAAAAAAAAAATCTTCCTCAGTCCTCAACCCCATCTCCACCTATGGCAATGATATCTATGTGTTTGTGTCAATGTATTTTGTGCCTGTATATGCGATATGATGTTACTTGTCTGCAATCATAACTTGTGCCTGTTTATGTGATAACGTATTTGTGAAAGCAATGATGTGTAGGTCGTGCGAAAATGCCTTTGGGTGTATGCGTGTGCGATTGTGTGTTTGTTTAGCGATATGCGATGATGTGCATGTGTGTTTGTGCGATTATGTATTTGTATATGCAATGATGATGATGATGATGATGGTGATGGTGATGATGATGATGATGATGATGATGATGATAATGATAATGATGATGTATGTGTGTGTGTGTATGTGGGCGTGTTTTGTTTTTGCTTTTTGTTCGCGTGGTGTGTGCTGCGGAGAGCTACAGTTTAGTGGGTTTCAATGATCAATATGCAATATTATAACATTCTGTTTCGCTATACAATTGTTTTTTTTTCTTTCATTTTAATTACTAATTTGACGATTGGAATGGCAGGTGTTAGACATCAAGTTTTAATTTCTGTTTTTTTTGTGAAAATAAGTATTACACAAAAAGGGTAAAAGCACTTCTGTTATATTATGTATAAAAATGTGCGGTTGTTTTGTTACTTTGTACAGCGATATAAGCTTATCTGTTATAATATCACGTATGTATTGTTTGAAAATGTATGACATGTACAAAATGGTCGCGAGTGCGATGGCATCAAAGAGTTTACCGAACCTCTTTGGATGGCATACAAGATTTCGCAAGACACTTGCACGAGGTGAAAGATGATGCGCTCTATTCAACGAGGCGAGGCAGAATTTAGTAGAGCACGTCATCTTTCACTGAATGCAAAATCTTGTTCCACTGCTCGAGTAAAGACCATACACTATTGTTTTATGCAACACCTTAGACATCAGTGAATGTGGTCCACACCGACTCTTGAATGCAGTACAGAATTTGTAACCGTTTTTTTTTTTTCATGAAAGGCGATTGGTTACAAGGCTGTTTTAAATGCATGTCACGTGATGAGCAATCGATCAATCGGATAGCTGGAATCTTTTCAGGCGCTGTGTAAAATGTTATATGTTTGTGTGTGTCATGATGCGTGTACATGTACGTGTACACGATGATGAGTGTGTGTCCTTTCGTGAGACGAACGTCAGTTCTCATTCGGCCTTGCACTGAAGGACCTTATAGTGTGTCATTAGTAATTATCTGTGTCATATTTCAAATGTCCATTGACACTGATATCTAATGTTCGCTCATAAACCTTGAAGTGTGAGAGCTTTACTCTCGTCCATCAAGCGCCGTGTCCGTAATGACCAGCATGACAAACCACCCACTGCATGTATTTAGACATACACTGTTGAACTCTGAGGTCAAGAAACTTTTGATGTATTGTTTGTTTCAGTGACAGTAATCGAGCTGTACTCATTCCTTAGTCTATTTTGTTTTCATGTATTTGCTTATTTTCATTATTCAAATACATTCATTAAAGGTTATCCATTCACCAAAATAAACGTGATCTTCCACATCCATACGGACTTGCTAAATACACGCAAGAACACATAATTGTGTCATGAATGGTTTGATTTTTGTGAATAGATGTAAGGTTTTATTGTACCATATGCTTAACAAATAAAGATAAGAAATAAATGAAATAAATACAGGGCCAAAGTTCCAATATCAATATACTAATGAAGGCCTATGAAATACGGCAGTATAGTCTCATATATTTATAATGATCATGTAGTTTGCACGAACGTTGCACGACTTTAATCCAGGAGCGTTTAGAGAGGTCAAATATCAGAATAAAACGAGTTGGTTTTCAAACTAGAAACACAAAATGGGATGCCTACTGCTCGTTTTTACTTCACCCATACATTCATTATTTGCCCTGCCCTATCTGATGTTCACAGAGTGACGTCACCATCATGACTCCACTCACGGCAGCTGGGCTGAGCGTTGGGACCACGCCCTCTTGAAAAAAACACTTGGAAGGAGCTCTTGAAAGAAACTGGTCAGTTAGACTGGTGAGTCTCATTCTTTGTTATGTTGACTACAGAGAGGGAAGTTTAAAGGAGGAGAATGAGGCATAACTTCTCCTTTAGAGGAAATCGTCCCTGAGTAGTCGATAATTCTTTGAATTTTGATATAGGCCTATATTAAAGTTTCTCCAAGTTACCTGTTAATAAAGCTTTTGTCATGCATTACGTCTTCGATATACGTATGATATGCAAACAAAGAGTGCACGTGTAGTTCGTAGATTGTCAGTGCATGTATAATTTGTTTTGCATATCCATCTTTAACAGTTAAAAAAGGGAAAACATGAAAAAATAATTGTAGATGACCCACAATATGGTAATAGAAATCGAGTTATTCAGATTTGATCATATGGCCTTTGTGTATATATCATTTAATTTAAAAAAAAACAGTAAAGCGGTATTATTTAAGAGGCTTGCAGCGTGAACTGTAGAGGACAACACGATTTCAGACTTGGTTTTAGAACGCGGTCATTTCTGTTCACGCGACGCTGTCACACAACAAAATTCTCATATCTTTTGTTTTTGTTTAACGAACTCTGGTTATAACTAAACTTCCGGACGTTGGCCCATCTCTCTTCTATCTTCGATGGAGCCTTTAGATTCCTTCCCTCCCCCTCCCCCTCCCCCTCCCTCCGACATCGCGTGTTTGCGGGTAAATGCACTGTTGCTCATGTCGTGTCCCCTAGGGTCGCAGCTATTCTTATAGGACGTCATCAGCACTCGTAGCCAGACGATGTCATGTATGCCTCTTCAATTGGGCATGAAATTTCGAGGATAGATCATCTGCAGAGTATTTTAGCCTGGTGCTACATAGTTGAGACATTGATTCAAAGAACACTTCCGTTGGGCTGGGAGAGGACTGAGGGTACAAACCCCACCATGTGATTAGCTCGCCTGCTGGTATTCTTTTTTTTTTCTTTAAGTTTAAGATGCAATTCGTACGGTGTGGTAATAGTGAGGACAAGTGGCCGTGACGAATCTGATTGGTTGAGGGTCTGTGAGCGTGTTTTTGTCTTGGCGCTACGTGAAATCGAGCGGCAGCTGGCTCGTATTTTACAGGAGTGATTTGCGAGTTAATCCATACGATCTGAGATGGCCCCAGTGGCGGTTGCCCTATTACAGTAAAACCGTCCAGCGATAAGAAAGAAATTTCTCTCTCCTCCGATATCCTGATGAATACTGCTCCTCGCTCACTCTGATGTGTTCCTATCTTAGGTAGCTAATGAACCCAGAACCAGGCAGATGCGTTTCGGAGCTAAGAGCGACAGCGGGGTCTTGTCTTACCCCTTCCATTGTCGTAATAACCGAAATTCATCCACGACACGCATAGCGATAATGAGACCTTGAAAATACAACCTGCGAATCGAGAAAAGCCTGAGACTTGCTACTTTTAACAGGATTGTCCATTTTATATTTCATTTTAGATTAGTTACATTACTGCGATAGACTAGCGGACCTTCAACTTTAATCAACACACATACACTCACACAATGACGTTCACGAACACGCCACCACCAAACCTACCTGACCCCCGTTTTATCAAAAGATATAATCGATTATAAATTTCCTTTCCATACAGGCTGCCATAGACTTACCACAGAAATCAACTATTATAATCAATTATAACTCTTCATAAAACAGAGCCCAGGTCGACCACCGCACTCGGTAAAGCAAGCATACACAAACTAGCCTGTTTACCATGTCTCTAAAATCACGAAGAGTTGCTATCTACCGCAGATAGAATGTCAAGCGCGGATGCCAAGTTGGGTTTTTTTGGCTCGTTTACAGCATTTTAGCATTTGATGCAGTCACAAACGTCTCAGGACAATGACAATTAATCTTGTATAGTCCTTGTTAGTGACATATGTCTCACTCCTGTACCACTTCCCCGTCTAACCACCCTTGGCAATTGCTTGACAGCAACACCAACCATTCTGGGGTGCCTTGTCACTGAAGTATATGGGTGTGACAGATTGATACGGTGTAAATTGACTTGATTTTTTCCATGAAGGTCTTAGCAGGTATGGGAAACCCGCAGAGAGAAGAGTTTTAGTTAAATGGGCATATACGGATTAAAGTTTTTTAACTTCACTGTTTCCTTAAGAGTAATGTCTGTCTTATTTTTGTAATCTCAGACGTGGATCAAGGACAATATTGTTTAAAGCAAAATGCGGATTACTGATTTTACCCAAAGCGATGAAAGACCTATAACGTGAGGTTTAAAAGTCCAGTTATTATAGCTATTGCTTATTAATGGTTGAAACGATCAAAGCAGCATTTTGTTCTGTGAATAGTAGCATCGAACATTTTTGATTCCATTATCAATCACACATCGCGTTTCAATTTGTTTTATTTCTGAACTTGTACAAATAAAATCATTATAACAAAATATTACCCGATGTTCACATAAAGATATAGATAAGAGTATACTTAGAGAGTATGCCGAAAAGAATAAAAGATATGATTACGTAATTATACGTACATGCATTTCATTGTATCATAAGTTACAGGTGGAGGACGCCGTTATCAGTATCTTTTTTTAATCATGTCTTTTCCATTTTCAGGAAGGCTATACTTCACTAACAACTGTATGTTTGTGGTGCTCTCTGCTATGTCAAAGTAATGTCGATCCCTATAGTTTGGTTATAGATTCTGACCCTTTTGCCTATAGGGAGGATCTCACTTCCCATATTTCCCATGCTTTCTGCTTGTGTTTCCCCTTTGAAAACTAGCGTGACGACCTACGTCAGATGTACGGATGACATCTTGGTGCCAAGTCCAAGGGAAATCTTACTTTCGCTTTCACTCTTCACTGCTAGCCGGAATGTGCGTATATATAGAAAAGACCCCACCCAATGTTGCGCCTTGTTACTCTGGCTATTTATCACACACGTCCAAGCAAACCTTATAGTAAACAAGCACTAGAATACGGACGCGCAACACACACACACATACAAACATTTATATAGTCATTAATAGTTTGAAGGACTAGCCGTCCCTTATGTGTTAATAGATACTTCGTTGTTATCTTATAGCCACATATTTTGACTCGTAATATCTCCTTTACGTATGGAATGAACGGAAATAAATTGCAAAATTAATAAAAGCACACACACAAATGCACATCTATATAACTAACGTATGATATTACTGTGACAAGGTTTCAACTGATTAGATCGGCGTGTATTTCTGAAAACAGTTTGTAGTCATTTCTAATGAAATTATCAAAAATTTGTAACTTTAGTACACTCACTCCATTTTGCTTGAAATGTTTTGTTTTGAACGCAGATTATCATTAGCAAATTAACTTCAATGCAATGAGAAGACCATTGATGGACCTTAATATTTTACCTCTATTGTCATTCTTAGCGTGACTTGTGTTTAAAACGTACAAGATGTAAACATGATAGGATACCACATGTTGCGATGTTGATAGACTGTATCTCCTAACATGCCAATTAGCTATCGAATAGCTTGCAGATTCTTCAAAAGCAAATAATTCATGCGTTGTGTTCACTTTTTTCATATTCCCCGCAGTCTGGGCTGAAGCATTGTAACATTTTTTTTTTTCAGTGAGTTGAAATATACCGTTATGTTGAAAGCAGTCAAACACTTCGTCATTTGACATGTGATTCGCCTATACTTTTTACTATTACAACTAAAATCTTAAAGCAACTGCTCAGTTAGATCATCCATCTTTACACCAAATGAATCACCCGACAGAAATTGTCATATCCCATTTATAGATTTTACATTTTGTTCAGACTCTCAATCAACAGAATTGCCATTTAATGTAAGCGTTGTGCTGTTCTGTGTTCTCTTATGCGAGACACGCAATATCATCAGCCAATAATAGTACCTCTCATATCATACATGGTGAAGAAAGAGACGATGCACAAAAATGATGGCAGTTATCCAGCGGGGATATCGTTCTTTAATTGAACCGTGTCAAATGACTACGCAGACGACGTGCGGCTAAAGATTCCTTCATCGTGTTCAGAATCTGACGATGTGCGAACCAATGAAACTGGATGAGGTGACTCTCAATTCGTGCGTAAGAATGTTGCTTTTAACACGAGTGAGTCACTAGCAAGATCCTGAATATCATTATTCAGTATTATGCAGTCCAGAACTCACTCATGTACCACGTCTTGCTGTCACAGAGGGGTACGATCAGACATGGTGCAAATGATGCTGTCAACCGTGGAATCCTCACTCTTTCTGTTACATTCCAGACAGCTTGATAAGATTTCGTCGCGATCTGGGATCCAGCGCTTCCTCGTTTCGAACGAGTAAAAGAGAGATATAGAAGTAAAGGGAGGGGGTGGGGTGGTAACCTGTTAGTGATACACTTTATCATATGAAATTTTAAAAACTAAAACATAGGTCAATATTGGAAATCAACTCTCAAAAAAAAAGTTGTTTTACTACAACCTGTACAACAAACATCTAGACGCCAAAATTAGCAGTCGATGTCATTAATTTCAAACAAGAGATTGAATTTCTGTCCCGGACATGCTGAGCGCCAGTGGAATCCAGGGAGTCAGATGGAGGTCTATATGAAGCTGTTCACACTGAGAGGCAATTGAATGTGTACGACGAATACTGTATCTATGTAATGCTCAGATGAGAAGTGTGTTGCTGGCTTTAAATCGTCTGGCGATAATCCATAGATTTTCTTGCCACTGTACAAGTCTATATGTTTCTTTAGATTCTCTGGACAACTTCTGTTCGATTCCATGAATTTTTTTTCATGCAGATTTGACCCAAAGTTCCTTGTCCTTCGTATAAACCTCATCTTTGGCTCAAAAAGATTTTCTACTTCCTCCGTCGGGACTTCCATAAATAAAGGTTGTCGCTATGGAGATGAAATTGGTTACGTTCCAAGCTAGATTCCCACTCGAAATTGCCGTATCAATAATACTTTTTTTTTCAGTAACAGTTATTTAAGTTTGCTCGGTACATTGTAGCAGAGTAAGTGAGCATATACGGGTCAGTGACATGTAAAGGGGTGGATTTGTTAATGCCAGTAATAATCTAGTTCATCCTATTTCAAATCGGCGTTTATCGTATGGTGCGATATCTGTTGTATGGCGGGGCATGAACATGAAGTATTGTAAGATTAAGATCACATGGTTTTGTTTTTTGTGTGTTTCAGTGTTTTTATGCTACATCTTGAGTAACAGGAATTTGATATTTTTTTATTTTTTCAGTATTCATTCGTCCTGTTTTGAAAGTGTTCATGCACTCCTCTGTGCGAAATGAATTACTGCATTTCGAGATACAGATATTATTGAGAACATGGTCTGTATATACCTGAACACCAAATGGCTCACCGCGAGTAATACAAATGGCATAGTTTGCCCTACATATGAGATAGCCGTTCCAACGCTATTAAACCCTGAGGTCCCTAAGAAAACAAAAGCTGTCAAGCTCACTTCCTATATCAGGTTTGATGATTTATCGCAACCTCTTTGCGAAATCACTCTATAGATTAGACCCTGCCTCTTGGATGAATTCAGTTTGACATCTATGACAAGGGTGACCGGACAACCCCCTGGTAATAAGGGTTACCAATGTTCCGATCAGAATTGAGGAAGCGATTTTCCCTGGACAGTAATATAGCTTGAAGCACCCAAAATAAGATGGTGGAGATTAGTGGGCATTTTGTCTAGTATTTTCTGACGCGTTTCAATTGAGGTAGGTTTTCTCTCTTTCTTATTTCATTTTGTCCCCGTCTGTGTGTTTATTTTTCGTTGTAAGAAGTCACACAAGCGTGGTTTTCGTGTACTTGCGTATGTGTGTGTGTTTGTATGTGCATATGTGCTGTGTTTACATAGGTGATGTGTATGAAATGTTGATATAATCAGTATATATTGTACATAAACTAAGCCTATATAACTATAGCTATCATATAAATATATATGATATTTAGCTCCACCGATGAGTTGACGCGCACCTGAACTGAGTGTATAATGGGTAGGTGCCTCCATTATGGCAAGGCTCCTTGTCCCTCCAGCGAACACACTGCAGATTACAACTTTCTTATTATCCACACCATCACCACATACTTAACTGTAGTGATGGCATCGAGTGAAATCCCATCTATCCAGAGTCAGATAATGAAACGAAAGTGCTGCAGTGTTGTTTGTTGCATCCTCGCCGTATATAAAGTGTAGCTAAAGCCTTACGTGATTGCAGAGTATCATCATATCGGCAAGACGTAACTAGCGAAAAGAGTGACTGAATATTGTACACATCTCCGTCTTGAGGATGAAACCCTATACGCGCCTCTTAACATCTAGCCGTGACTCGCCAAGTGAGCAGTTCTTGACGGATCGGGTTTCGACTAAGCAGGGGAAAAGAAACAGAACTGCGACGGACTATTAATCACGACCGACGTTTTACTCATCGCGAGGGCGAGAATGTGCAAGAACATGAAAAGATGTTGTGTGGACACAACTACACCAAGCTAAGACATTACCTCTCTGCTGTGAAGAATGTGAAAGAAAGAGTGCTGCGAGACATCTTTCACGATGCCTATGGTGAAAGATGAAATAGGGCCTACTTATTGTCCACGTCGCTCTCATGGCAAAATGTTCGTTACCCCTGTGCGTAAAAACGCCAATTTACACATACTATTGTTTCCGTTTCACGACTGTGTCTTGTTGATTTTTCTAAATAGGTAGGCCTATATACATGAATGAAAGCATATATATTTGGTTTCAAATGTTACGTCTAATTCACAGGGTTACGTATGCTTTCTTGTGCATGTATTGCTGGCTTCTTGTATGAATTTCCTCACCTGATGTGTCCAAGAATAATTCTAAAAATCACCATGACTTTCCTTCCGGCCCTTTCCGTTTTTAAACGGATCTCTATACGGATGGCTATAACATTTAAATCAGAGTTATTGTCCAGTGCCATTGTGCACCCTTAAAATCATCCGTGTTGCAGCTGGCGAGCAAGATTTTTTGACCTGTTTCGTTTCATCAACGAAGCTCTATAGTTGAAGGACGAACGGACCCAAAGTGCGTCATAACCGAAAGATGTGACCGGTGAATCTTGAAAACGAGTGAATAGTCCTCCAAATAAAAAGTATATCAAGATAATAAAGATGATGACGACGAGGAAAGACCGAGATTCCACGGATTGTGGTTGCATATTGGGATGACATAAACAAGGCAATCACGCGACGAATTTACTTAGTGCACTGGCTAAAGGAAGGGAAGAAAGAGGAGGGGGGGGGGGGGGGAGGGGACGCGCCTTGTTGTCGTCGTTCCAAGCCATAGCGGATTTTCCACAACTTCCTCCCTCATGCTTGCCGTTCACTCAACGCCTAGTTATAAAGGGAACAAATCCGGAACCCTGGAGGGAACGAGGAGTATACATCGAAGCTAGTTCCCGCGAAAATGCACTTAGAACCCCGACTCGCGGATAACGACTTTCAACTCAATGTATCCGAGCTCTCGGCATCATCAGTTTCCTATTACCAGTCCGTACTGAGCTGGGAAGTCTATGGGTATGACCATGTAGATTTGGGAATATTAAAGGTATAGTTTACCATTAGGAGTAGTGATTTTAAAAATGCTCAAGTTTTCTCATTTGATGCATTTGTGGGGGTCAGCTGTATCACAAAACATTCTATACAATATAAGATCTCCCTAAAATATGAGGAAATCACGATTTTTATCAATTAACCCTAACTTTAGACAGTTTATTCTTGAAACAATTTTATTCTAATAATTGTTCATATTTTGTAGATTTAACTATGTTTGACAATTATTGTTCTGATTAAGATTTTTACATTGGTCGTTTCTATCCCTAACCCTAATTTTAGAACTATTTTGAAATGTTGATTTTTTTTTCTGCAAATGGTAAGTGATGCAACCCTAAATGATATTGGTTGTAAGTGAATGCATTGTCCGTCCGGAAGCAATATAAAGTTACAGTTTCTAGGTTTCCCAGGCAATTGTAAACGTCGTTTACTTATTACAGCACTGAAAAAGAAAAACACCACCAAGTCCTTCGGAAGGAGCAAAGCAATAAGGTTTATCTATGAAACATGTCGTGACGCCGAAAAGAATTTCGCAACGCTTATAATATATAAAGATCGACGAAGAAATCATAACTTGGTATTACGGATTCATTACAAAAGGTCATGCTGATACTAGTAGGTCTATATATATATATATATAATATATATATATGTGTGTGTGTGTGTGTGTGTGTGTGTGTCTGTATGTGTGTATTCTGCTAGTTTGTAAAGCCATGGCATTTTGATTACTGTCCCTGCATTATTTGAATGGAAATGGATAGATACCATTGAATAACAAAATAAAATATGTTTGTGTTTTGTTTGTTTGTTTGTTTGTGTGTGTGAGTGTGTGAGTGTGTTTGTGTGAGTGTGTGTGTGTGTGTGTGTGTGTGTGTGTGTGTGTGTGTGTGTGTGTGTGTGTGTGTGTGTGTGTGTGTGTATCAATCCCCTCGTCCATGGCTAAACACCTCTGGCGTACCCACTCGTTGGCCCCGTGGGTCGTGGGTGCCGACAGCAGTCCTCGCGCGGCAGATCCGTGCGATTTCTGGCGAAGAGTGACGATGGCATTCTATAACGGCGATTGCAGCCTGGCTCGGTATGGCGTAGTCCGATAGTGACGCTCAAAACAGCCTTCGGGACGGCTTTTTACAAAAGTTTACATGTTGTAGAGTAAGTTGACCTTTGACACTCGCACCCTATAGTGAACCTGAAATCTATATTTGTCTACCAATCATCATTCAGTGAGCTTAAAAATGTATGAAAAGAATGAAGTGAGTGGAGCTCTAAGCACACGTGTTCAGAAAAAGAGAGTTGAGAGCCAGACGAACAAAAGAGAAACAGCCAGAGATTTTTTGTGCTTGGAACGTATGCATTGTCATGGCATGAATGCGATGCTTATATCACATATCCAATAGCGTAAGCCGATAGATTCCGTCTCGGAGAGGTGCGTGTCGAGTGTCGAAGTAGGGGGCATCCGAAGAGTCAAAGCAAATTAACTGTCTGTCGTCACAACTACTGACAACATTTTCGTTTTCGGTTGAGTTTTGAAGATTTGACTCGCGTTTCGGGTGAAGTCACCGACTTGAACTTCGACGCACCGGTGGGAACTGCCTATAGCGGCCTTTCCTCACCTTTATCTACCCGAGCTCGTGCGGCGGAGGGCTTGTTGACTCGCGCCAATTAGCAAGTTTTCTTGCCAGTGTTATTCTCCATGCCATTCCAAATATCCACAGCATTGGCTAGGACCAGACTCTGAAGTGGATATATGTTATGACAACCCATTTGCAAAGAATGCAACCATCTGAGGATAGTCGCTATGAATTGCGCTGAACCACAATCGGTTTGATCAAACAGTGGAGGACATCGTTGATTGCCATCTTTTAGCATAGTTTCCTATCCATCCGATGCTGCATAACCAAGACAAGTGCACTTGCTTGGAATAATCCTTTGAATTTAACAAGAAGGCAACCCTGTTTTCACTGGTGGAAGTTCCGTTAATGAATAATATCCCAGTAACAGTATGATTGACTCTGCGTTGTTTACGGTAAACAAAGCGCTAAAAAACAACGGTCATTTAAGATGATGTATAAGGAAACCCTTGGACCTAGTTTTGATGCATCATTTCTGTTTTAATCCATGATACTAAGGCGAACAGACTAGATGTCATGGCAACGGTAGTAAACGACCATGTGGTGTTCGGTCTTGATCCGACATGCGGGTGAGGTTGATTGTTTCCTATGCAGCCGGACGATCGATGATGACTTACAAGAGACGTTATTCATGTGGGCTGTTCTGTTCTTCATGAAACCTGTTAACTAAATCAACTCTTCACATTCGCGTCGGAACGCCCCCCTTCCATTGGTCTTCCTCTCTCCTATACAGTCACATGCATACCTTAACTACGAGTAGTTAATGTTGTGCCGTTAATAGATTTTAAAGAACCTTCTGCTAACCTTTTTCGGCGTTCTTACCCAATCAATTATTTCACGCTCTCGTCAGGGAAACGACTAAAGACATTTCAGCCTCAATATTTCGTTTGCAGAGACCATCGCGTTCCAGCTTTCGATGAAGTTGACCTACTGCGTGGGATTTAATTATTCGCGCACACTTTGCACCCTATCAGGAATATCGTGGATTACAGTCTATGTCCATGAATGGATTTTATTCCCGCCCACTCTTCAAAAAAGGCCATACCTCGGACGTCCCCTTAAGGTAAACTGTGACAGATAACAGTAATACATTTAACCTATAGCTACCTGACAACGTCGTTGGGTTTGGTTCGTTTTGTTCTCAGTGATTGGTTTCGATTTGCGGACCAGACTCAAGTTGATTCTGGTACATTCATCGGCAATATACGAAATTCTGCAGTGCTCTCTTTAAGAATAAAAAGGGCTTTTTACACTTGTAAATTTTTGCTTAGCCCCGGACCAACGGTGGGGCTAAGGGGGGGCCTTAGCCCCACCGTTGGTACGGGACTATCCTTAGCCCACTTTCTGTTTACACTCGTTTTTGCCAAAGTGGGCTAGCCCCACCGATAGTACGGTACTATCTGGCCCTGCAAAAAAGCAGGGGTTAGCACCGCAATTGCGGTGCCAAGCAAGTGAGTGTAAACAGAACGAAAAAATAATCCTGGGCTAAGCAACGGAGACGAAGTCCGACCCTCACTGACCAATCAGAAACGAGGTAATCAAGTGCTGCCGGTGCGTGCGTGTACGTGTACAGTACACAGCGTAATTATGAATATTCATGTGGTTTGGAAAGTCCGGGGCTAAGAAATACGAGTGTAAAAAGGTCAGTTTTCTCCTTAGCCCCGGACAAGAGATAGTACGGGACTAATTGGTGAGTGTAAAAAGCTGAAAAAATTGGTACGGGACTAACGATAGTCCTGGGTCAGAGAAAGTCCGGGGTTAAGAAACACAAGTGTAAAAAGCCCTATAGACAGTGGGTAAACTGCAAAGGATGAACATGATTTTGTATACAGTATATAGAAACAACATGACAAAATTTAAGGTCTACAAATTATAGACATTTACACCAGAGTATAGATACATGCCATGCGTGCAGCTTTCTTCTTGTCTAAATTGTCGATTCAAAGAAGCGTGTCGTCACCTTTCTGTACGAAATTTTGTCGATTCGAACTTAGCTCATTTCATCGAGCTGACATAATTTGTAAAAGAGTTTTCTAATGGATGGATTATCGATTTCATTCTCTGTTTCTATTACGGGAGGAAAATCTAATATCGTTACCCCGAATCAAATCGTTGATCATAATCACCCTTCGTCTAAACTTTAGCGAGAGATATAATGGAATGTTATAATATGTGACTTATAGTTTGTCATGGTACTTTGATTCAAAACGGCTTTCTGTCGTTAGAAATTTCTACTGTGAAATTATCGATATGCGTTTATACCAATCACATGAATAAATGGAACCCATTACGTAAAAAGGTATGTACAGCTCTGATAGCGTATACACGAAAGAGAACGTAAAGGGTCTTCGGATACCATGTCCATCGGAACCGACATGAATTTGGTTCACGCAGCCACATCAGTCTTTTGTCGGGAAACTGGAATTGAAATGTCATACGAGAAAGATAAATTTAACTCAGATTAACCAAAATAAGAGTTTAGAAATGAGCGCAACCATCGAAATTTCGATTTCCTGGTCAGAGTAAACCCTGGATGATATGTATCAGCATGGAGCTAGTTTCGTTTGTAGCTCCATGGCACCAGTATGGACAGCACTCTCTGTTTTCGTGACGTCTGAAAAACTTGCTCTCTCCGACGAGAATTGATGTACGAGCTGCTCTCTAATGAAGGCGACCTTACGAACATCAGGATTCTAAAACATCCGATTTGATCTCGGTTGCAAACAACACCAAAATTAGCAACAGTGTCACCATTTTTTTGTAATATATTTGATGCGTTGAAAAACGCGTGGCGTTTTGCCTTAGTTTTACATGTGTGTGTGACCCCTTCTTTCACTGGCACAAGCTATTAAGTCACGTGGCTTTGGCAATTCATATTTTGTTTTGTTTTGTTTCATTTTATGAAGACGAAATCTAATCTCGATGAATTGGAAATCACATAAAATACTGTAAGCGCAGATTATACAATGGAGCTACAACACTATAGCTCCATGAATATACTAATCGAAATTTAATTTATATTTTGTTATTGGGTGGAGAGTGCCTTTTAGCATCTCGTTGGGCGCGGATGAATTGGTATCTCATCGTTCCATTATCCGACAGATTTCCGAACATACCTCTAATATGAGGCATACTTTTCTGTTTCATTTACAGAGGGCATTAATATGCCCTCGGGGAAACGTAATAAAGGGAAACGTGATAAAGATATTTGAAGTGCGTTAAAGGGGAAGTCCAGACGATTTTCATAATTTCACATCATGTATACATAAATCGACAGATCCATACATTTATAGATTTGTAGAATTTATTCCTTCGCTACGTGGGCTGTAGGAAAAAAAAGCATCCATAAATTGTAATAAATTACAGAAACGAGCTACTGTATTTATATAGCTGTTCAAATACACAAGTCTGGAAATCGTCCGGGGGCCTCGTTTGAAAATAAAAGAACAAAACTCGAGGGAGGTATAGTATGTGACAAGAGTCTGAAAGGAGTTTCGAACCTTCCGATGTGTATACATTCTGACTCGATCCATACGCTCACAAATATTAAGAGTTGGGAGTAGTTTTGAGAGACAAAATATCTTTTGGGAGAGAAAAAGAGCAAGAAAATCGTGTGGGGGGGGGGGGGGGGGAGAGGAGAGAAGGAAAGAGGTCGAGGGTGTCATATTCTCCCAAAGACCCCCTGCACGCTTTGATATGATTTCATATGTTAAACCCTAGCTGCCATTTCTACAGACCGTCTCGTTTCTTCACGTCAGCCAACATCAGGAACGAATTCTGCATCGGTTTCAACCATAGCATCAACCTTCTCCGATGTTGTCCTGTTTTTTTTTTTCTTCACCTGCATCAGACCCAAACCTGACTTTAAACCGTCGAGTTGCTGAACTTTTGTTTACGTTATACCTGATACCAAGTGCATCTATCCTACGGTGGAGGAATGACAATGATAAAGTACTTAAGTAGATTTATTCAACTCGATGAGACATCACTATATGTTTTTGAGTATCACAAACATTTGCCAAGTTCAGGAGTTTGTATTATGCCTTTCCAAATTTGCAGCTGTGGAGAAGAGCAAGCGTTTGAGTGTATACATATTGATTCGCCATGGTAATCAATCTATCGCAATTACCAAGACACATTTTCACTGCGCTATGAAAACTCTTTGACTATTCCCTGTAAACTTTAATATGCTGAAAGTGAAATAGTTAAACCTACTATTACACGTATAATATGGCTGTGATGACTAAGCAATCAAGGAACCAAAAATAAGACACGTATCAAAGTAATAATGTATTTTTTTAAAGGTGAAATGCAACATAGTGACTGCCAAATAACGTTCTTGAGGCATGACATTCAGAGAGGTGTGTGTATGGGGGGGGGGGGGATTTCACCGACTTCTATGTCCCTCTCTAAAAACTTGCTGATGTTTTCTTTCGAGACTTGCATATTTTTTTTTTTATATTGGAAATCTATCAAGTGAATACGAACGCTACTAAACACCCTAAACAATACTAAGGTTTACGTTTTTATTCATTCTCTCAGAGTAAAGTTTGTTTGTGTATTTGTTTTTTTATGAGAACTTTGACACTTTCTGTCCCATTATTCATTAATGTCTGCCCTTTCCTTTCCTTTGCAAATCGTGAAATGTCACTTTATACATCTTAGAACATTTGGTTCCAAGAGATCAACGAAACTAAAAGATGCCGAGTACGTGACGACCAGTCCTGACATGATATTTCCAGATCAAGGGCACACAGACAGAACTAGAAACTAGACTGTGAGCTATTGACATATGTTTCTGTTTGAGTTTTGTCGATTCCGACACGTAGCGACATACATTACGTTATTTACTCATCAATCCGTGCCCAAGGATAGAAAGGGTTACCCGCGTCTTCTGTCAAACAGCGCTCTGCTCGCGGACTCTTTTGTGGCTGGCCGGATTTAGTCCCATCGTCGAGCCACTTATCGACCGTTTGCTCATGAGCTCTATGGCGGCTCGAGCAAGCGGGTAGAGACTCCTGTTTGCACACGGGCGAGCATCACGTCGGCGTTCCTGTTATCTGCGTCCTGTTGTCATGTGTGCACGAAAAAAAAAAGTTCTTTCCGTTGTCAGTTCGATTTCCAATGTCACCTGAGTTTTTCCTCCAGAAACCGTTTTTAACCCCTCTTTTTTTTTGCATGAACAAAATACGTAATTTTCGTCTTCTGTCTGAATTGATGAAAGTCCTTACCAGAATAAAGTCATATTTTGTTTGTTTGTTTGTTTGTTTGTTTCATTTTCTATCTAAGAAGATGTCGGGTTATAGCTCATATTCAGCTGCACTAGCTGGTCTTTCATGGAGTTCAGTTGGATGTTGGGCTACTTCGCCAGGGTATTCTGTTCTTAGCGATGAGTAATAAATGGAGGAACTTTTCCGTGCATATGTTGTGACTCTGTCACACACGAGACCTCCATTTACGTCCTATCCGAGAGACAGAGTGTTTTGCCTATTACTCGAGGGGGCGGTGTGATTACACTCATCAACTTTGCTCAGGGAATCGAACTGCGACCATATGGCTTTGAGAGGGAGATGCTCTACGAATGAGCCAAATCACCTCCCGTTTTTATGTTTCTATACAATTCAGCATGTTTTGTTTTGTTTTGTTTTTCTTCTCTCATTGACTTCAAATCACCAGGAGTCAACCGAAATGTTTTAACCCTTTCTATGCCAATGAATCGTGTGCAAAATTTTCACACATATATTCCTTAAGACAGGAAATTCATGTGATATACAGAGCAGTAGTTGCGTGTTTTGTGTCACACGACTAGACAGTGGCTACCCCAAATAATACTGGCATCTTCTTGCTGTTCAGTGTATGGAAAACTGTAAAAAAAAAGCTGTTGGCTTCATATTGAGTTGTGAAGATGGAGTGTCTTTGAATGAGAGCAAAATATTTGATTTGGTGTGTGATGTCTCTGTAAAGCTCAGAAATACAGTTGTTGTATCGCTACCTGGGTTTTTCCTTCACATCAATAGTTGTAATGAAAATAGTTGTATCCGATACAAATGTTCCTTGTTGCCTAAAAAAAACACACACACAAAAACAAGAATACTGTTAGCTCCAAGGCAGCAAAATCATTACTCCGATCTGCATGTGTCTTGGCGACTCTGTGAGAGATAAACAGGGTATATGCTTGGCAAATAGTCACGTGACCCGTGGTGTTTTCGTTTACAAATTGACGAAGGCGGTCGAGGCCGCCGGGGATGTGGTCTTAAAACCACCTCTCCAGAGGAGGACCAAAACCTCGAGATGTAGGCAACCCTGACACCCATCACACCTAGCTTTCGAAGTCCAAGCAAAGGAAAAGCACTGGCTACATGGATGTATGAGTTTCTTTATAACAGTTTTAGATGCAAATGAGACGATAGATTGAGCTTGAGGAGTTAGGTGGTGGACAATTCGTTGGACTGGTTCAGGCTCCTACTGATCGCAGCTTTTATATACAATCATAACGTCTTGTAATACCGAGTTTGGTGACCTGAACAATTTCTGTTTTTACGTCTTCACCGGTGGCTACAGTGGATAATATGCCATACCCGTTATAGACTTTTTCGGATGCTCTAAAAGTACAAAAATACCACTTCGTCAACCAAATCAGTAGAAGCAACGCAGTGCGTTTTGTATAAGATTAGAGATTTACGAGATGATATTTTGAGAAAGATGACTAACAGTGAGAAACACTTTCTATCATTGAAGGGGCCTACGATATCCCTTTCCCCTTATCCCTTGGCAACGGACGATCGTTTCCGATAAGTCTGTATCATTTTCCCGTTTAAACGCCAATTTCGAACCTCAATATCAAATTCGTTGCCCTTTTTGCCAGTCACGCTTTGCTGAATACATACATTGATACATAGCTTTGTTGTTATGGGATTTGTTCATGTAACATACAGCCTTCCTTCCATTTCCTTTTCTTTTATGATGTTCTACAGGAACTTGTATAGAGTCAAAAACATCATTTCAAGTATTTTATCACCTCCGAAGTTCACGGGATAAAACATTATTGAAATATCCATCAGGGAAATCAAAAGTTACTCTTGGTGACAGGGCATTTTTGTGTGCTGCACCAAAACTATGGAATAATCTCCCTTTGTTTGTAAGACAAGCAGCTACAATTAATGAATGTAAGGTCAGGTTAAATAGCCATCTCTTGAAGTTATGTATTTCATATTTGAATTATGTATGTTATTTTGTAATGCGCAGTAGAGTATATCATCATTATAGCTGCGCAATATGAATGTCCTTTATTATTATTATTATTATTATTATTATTATTATTATCATTATTATTATTATCATTATTATTATCATTATTATTTGTGGTAAGGGCAGCTGATTAAAGTTGCAGTTGGGGTTGGTTTGTTTGTTTGTGTGTGTGTTTATTTTTGCAATCGAAATACAGGCGATGAGATTTGAGTGAGAGTATGAATAGTCATCTTTTATCCATCCTTTTCATTTCGTTTATATGCCAACGTGGCTAATATTCACTGCAGTAAGAACTGGAATCAAGGATCTCATGTGTTGTGAGTTAATTCAGTAAACCTCGGCTGAAATAAAGTGTACATCTTTGACGTTGTACGCTACCCACTCATCCGCTCGCAGGAAACTCAAAGACGATAAATGCCTCCTACAATCACCCTCTTACAGAGTCTCGCGCTCGGGATACACGCGAACTCACAAGACAGACAATACGCAAATGGGGGCTGTTGTGTCTGGGTGATCGATATCAAAATTCCATATCACACTATTTCAGGCATGTTTCTTATTATAATCTTAAAATTTCTATTCAAATAGACTATTATGGTTAGTATTCTAGTGCATACATTCAACTGTCCTGTCATTGACATCGTCAGAAATAGATAAGGACCTTTTGAGTTTTCACTGAATTTACTTACCGATGGTTTAACGTTCTGCGAAAACCCTTGATGACATCATCGCAAACCTTGCAATATGAGTCCTGGAGGTTCGTCGTTCGTTTGGGTTTCCTCACAACTCTTAAAGACCTTCTTGACAGATGCAAAACAGTGTAGAATATTAACAGATTTTTTTTTTCTTCATGCAATGCACAACTTTTTATTTGCAAGTAAATGAAATTAAACTGAATAGTGCGTTTGATAACTTCTTGCTTTCTATCACATGATATCCATCTCTTGTGACGATCAAGCCTTAGGCTCAGAAATCTTGCAGGAAAATTCCGAAAGCGTCATGAACACCGCAAATTTGGGGTTTAGAAACGTGTGCTGGGTAATATCGTCACTCAGTTTACTACAGAATGAAATATATAAGGACACCGAGGAGAACTAACAAACAATGTTGTTATTCGGACAGACTCAAAAGTTTTGCACATAGACTTCTGTTCCATTTTCTTTTGCGATATTATGTGTGTGTGTTTTTTTTTCTTCGTGTTTGGATGAAGTATTGTTCATCATTTTCAGTGACAATTAAACAACAAAACATGAGTGGACGATTAAGTTACTACAGTACCTGGATAGAGTGCACGTCCGTGCCAATTAAACATCAGTCAAGCAGATTTATTATCTTAAACTTCTTTGATGGGATGCAACAATATTATAACATTAGCACACACTCACTCACACATGTGGCAGAACTGGTCGAGAAAAAAACAAACAGAAAATGATCTCCTTGGTATAGTTCGTTATAATTTCTGTTACTTCGTTTTACAGCGTTAAAGACGTAGACCAAGCTCAAATCAACACAATATATTCTCAACGTTTACATTGGTTTATGCAATAAACTGCTGGTATATAGCTCGTAGTAACTATAGTAGGTCGTACAAGTCGACTGAGTGAGTGTCTTGGGAGAATCAGCGCCTATGCCCTCAACATGACCGATAAAGGTCTATCGAAACCTTACAGTAGTATCAAGACCATGAGTTTTAGTTTGGGTCATTCACAAACATAGAACCTATGAAAAACAGAAAAGAAAATAACAGTATGAAATCATGAACTAGTTCTAAAGTCAGGGAAAAAACACACAAAACAAGATCTTCATCTTCTGCGTGGTTTTCTTGCGGAGGCCCTGGCTATTGGGGCGATCGATGTTCGTTATTCCGCAGGTTCGCAGAACCGAAAATGAAATAAGGTTCGTTATTCCAGAGGTCCGATAGTAATGATAATATAAAGTTCGTTAATCCGAAAAAAAAAGATGCGTACTAACGAAATTACAAACCTTTCTTTGTTTTTGGATTAACGAACCTTCGGACTGAAAGAAGACTAAACCTATCACTCTCATGCATTTACAACATAAAGAACGAATATCAACAAAGTTAATTGAAAATTGCAAACATGTATACAATTTTAAAAGTTAAATTGTGTGGCCATTCGTAAAAGTTTTATCATCTACATTCCTTCGTCTTCCGCTTTATTGTGTTATCATTCAGATTAGTTATATAAGCAGCTAGGCAAGGGATGTCTACTTCGTAGAAAAAAAAAGCAAGCAAGCAAACAAACAAACAAACAAACAAACAAACGTAGTCAATAGCAAAGTAAGATCGATTGTGATAGTTAATGAAACTTAGCTCGTATTAGTGCAGACCTGTATGTAGCTGGCTCTCGATTTTTTTTCAGAATTTGCAGCAACAAAGTCAGAAGAGATGAAGGGAATAAGAATTACTGAGTGGGGGAGGAGATGTTGGCTAGGTTGACGTGGAAATTTAGTGGGTTATTCGCTTGCATGACCAAACCTCCTAGAAGCCCCACATAGTTCATGGAAACTTGAGCGATCCCATATCACGTTTCGCGATCCATACATGCGAACGATTTTAGTTCTAATTAATTAGAATGAGAAGACGTCGATTCCATTCGGCCACGTAGGTCGAGATTTCATTCATTTTTACCGAACGAAGCAAGAGAGACGGGCAATCAATCATCATGCATCCAGCGTGTTTGCTGTGCTCGACCTGACAGTTATGTCAGCGGTGAAAGAGAAAAATCTAATCGGTAATAACGACGTTAGCCCCTTTTCTTCTGCTGAAGATGTGCCCGCATCCACTGAATGTCGTCTCGAGTCTCTGCTCAGAAATTCGCGTCTAAATTTGCCGCTCTGCTGCTAAACGCGAGCAGAGGTAAAGGCCATGCAAAATTCTTTTTATTTTTTGAAAATAAAGGGGATCTCAGAATATCTCAGTTGCTCTTTGCTAAAGCAATAGGTACTTGATTCAAAACCAAAAACCAGATTATTCATTATTCAGATATCACTTGTCTCCTGCAGAGATATTCTCATGGGTCTTAAATTGGAGCACTTGTAAAACGAGGACCACTTCCCCCTAGATGCCACTGCCGGTTGTTATGACAACGCACGGGAACCACCAAACATCCACATATCGTTGCTCCGTAGACAGCATTTTAACAGATGCATAAACTCGCGGCGAGATATCTCGCCTATAGGCTCGTTGTTTATAGGGCGAGAGGGCGAGACGGTGGATTCTCAAAATGCACCTAAGCGCCTTGTTCAGGACGAGAAATCGTTGGGGGCTCGCTTGTTCAAACCAGAGAGGTGAGACGTTCCCTGTTCAAACTCACCTAAAGGCATCTTGTTCAGGACGAGAGGACAAAAGCGACTTGCTCAATCTCGCCTTGGTCAAGACGACTACCATAAGGGCTCCTTAGCGGGTAACCGCCGCAGCCTCGATCACCTTAACCTTCCCTTTAAAAAAGCGAAACAAAGCAAAGCAAAGCAAAAAAAAAACAACAACAACACCAAACAATCCAAAACAAGCAAAGACAAACAAACAAACAACAACAACAACAACAACAACAACAGCAACAAAACGCACACACACAATCAACGAAAACGCATATCAGGCGACTTTTGGGAAGTCGGAACGGCTGCCTGTGCAAGCTAACGCTCATTTCAGTTAGTTCCAAGCACTGATGGTATCCTCGAAGGACTCACTGTTGATTGGCAGGTAAGCAGTGTTGCGAAATAGAAAGAGGAACCTTTTCATGTCGACAGGTGACAAATGCGGTACGTGTATGGAGATTTGAGAAGTTTGGTATGTAAAGGTAAAGAAAGAGAGAATACTAAACCAGCGGGTGTGTTGATACACGTGATGGTTTCATAACTTAAGGTGTGATCTGTCGAGTGTGCTGGATTGAAATGTGACGAACAATATAGGGAAATCTTGCGACTTGTTCACTACAAACTTATGTCTATCATTCGTCATCATTGTAAAGTCGTAGCAGCTCTTAAATACATCGAGTCTCTTTGAGAAAGTATGTCCCCCCCCCCCCTAAAAAAAGGACACTTAGAGCACAGTCGAGACTCTTGTATGAAAATGATAACTAGTGGAAAAGGTACTGTCGATGTTTTCTTTGTTGTTATTGTTGAATTACTGCAGAGCGTGTGCAATGCTGTCATAACCAAAGTACGAACTGAATATGCTTACCACCCTTTTACCATTATGGCTTACCGCAATATGGAATGTCTCTAAATCCTATTATTTTAAAGCCTAATCATTGTCTCCATTCAGTCATAGAATGTGGACAGAATCAGGGCTTTTTTTATTTTTACTCTCTCAGTACATCATAGCTCTGCTTTGTCCATGTATGTTATCGCAACCACTTGTGAGTTTACATAATGATGCAAAGTGCAAAGTCTATCCTATTAGGCCATGGGGTGAAGCTGAAAAAGAGGCTTAGAAAATGGGTTTCGTTCCAGCAACACTGGCACTACTTTCTGAATGCGGAAATGTGATGTTTTGTACATCCTAAATATACTGTAAAAAGTTCTCCTCGAAATATCCTGCAGTTTTTGCGAAAATCCATATTTTATAAACTCCGACCAGCAGCCCAATACACATATCGTAATGGGGCTGCGGATTGTAGCATTTAGGATTATGACAGAATAGTATCGCGGACAAATGTCAACCTTAAATCGAACAAAAATTCTTCAATTTGAAGACTTACAAGTAAGGTTGAAGTATTGACAACAGGGTTCGTGCAAGGTTTGGTTCTACAAATAGTCATTTTCTGTTCGAATTGATGACTTAATATGACTAGGTCGAGAGGAATCTGGGAGAGCTACGCAGAATTGACGGTCAGCGCAGGCGCACACATCACTGCGCACAAATTTCGAATCCATTGACTGGATGTAGATGTCTGTGTGTGCATGCGCTGGCCGTCAATTCAGTGTAGCTCTGCCAGTTTCCTCTCGACCGAGTCACATTTAGTCATCAATTTGAACAGAAAGGAACTATTTGCAGAAGCAAACTTTGCACGAACTCTGTTATCAATACTTCAAATGTATTAATAAGTCTTCAAATTGAAGATTTTTTCCCGATTTTTAGTTGATATTTGTCCGCGATAAAACATCCGTCATGATCCTGTATGCTACAGTTCACAGCCCCATGACGCTATGCGTATGTGGCTGCTGGCCGCAGTATACTAGTAGTTCCCATAGTGTTTCTAAGCTGAAATACATATGCACATTTGTAAAGCACTGCTTTTAGCCATATACCTAGAAAAAAAAAAGTGAAGTTTTGGTTTAATAGTTGCATTATATCTCATGTTTCAGTTTTTCCTGATGCTGGCTATGCAAAGGAGGACAAGAGCAAAGTGGTTCGAGACCGTATGAGAGAGAGCACTGACTGACCGTCAGAGGTCAAGGCAAATGCCTTATATTCTGTTCAAAGACATGTTATTTATCAAATGACTAATCATTCAAGGCAAAAAAAAGAAAGAAAAAAATCAGTGCGTTTGTTTGTGTGTGTGTCCGCGTGCATGTGGGAGAATCTTATTGTACACACACACACACACACACCCTCACATGCACACACACATACGCACACACATAGTTATGAAGATTCAATATACCCAAGTGTATTAAAATATTATTCTACATGCCTTTGCCATTTATCACATCAGCATCATAAAAAAGATTATCATAAACATGAACACACACAATGATATAATACATGTATTGATCAGTGCATTACACATACACAGGTGCATAAAAACGCTGACATATTATATACACTCACACGCACACATACAAACTCATTTACACACATGAGACATTACTATTAAACAGATCATATTGTTTATCAGTAAACATGTTTTTATTTTCTTCTTCTTCTTCTTCTTAAGAAGCTTTAATATACTTAGATCACATAGCAATCACGTTGTTCATGAAATATTATACAGTACTTTAGAAAATTTAATCTTCATAAAATTTCCTGAAGTTTTCATTGCTATTATTAGGTTACAACATGGTGGGACACTACCTCCTTTCATGGAAGATAGCTCAAAATGATAATCAGTCAAATTTTCTAGTTTTAATAAATTTCCTGGAACATTCCATGGTCCAAATATCCTTGAAAGGGTGTAAAAGTCTTGAAAAATGCCAATATATAAAATAAAGGCATTCATGAGTGAAACATGTTGGATTCTGTATTGGAGGCAATGTGTACCTGAAAATCTTGGAGAGAATAAAACAGGTTTGGCATTAAAAATTATGATAACATTGCAATTAACTTCCAATATCAGAGGATCTGTGCAAACCTGACTCAACTTATGCACAATTTTCATTTGGCTGGTATTAGTTTTAGCAAACTGATTTTGTACTCACACCTACATTGTACTGACCTTTCTACATGAACATTCTGTTTCAGTATTAATAATAGTTAATTTTTTTTCCCCAGAGTGGGAGAAACAAATTTTAATCGTAGTCATTCAGTTTTATGAAAAAACCACACTTAGGTAAACATCTTTGTTCTTAGAATAATTCAACCCTAATCAAATCATAATAGTGGGCAGAAATGTTTGCTAAAGGGCGAACAATCACATACTGAGGCAAGGAGTCAAAACATGTTGCATAAACATTGGCATTCAAAATACAGGAAGCAATCTGTATTACAAAGACATTTTATCATGCACAACTTTGGTAAGATGTCAATTCTTGAATATCAATCACATTGACCAAAGCATTGGTGCATATACAGTACATTCTGTTGTTTCTGAACTTTGCACTGAAGTTCTTTGTGTATGTGTGTGAATGTTTCAGTGGTGTATATATATATTGCTCCATTTTATCAAGGACAACTTATAGTAACATGACAATGTTTTCATGCTCCAATATCAATCATATTAACCTATTTCCCTTGGCAAGTACCGGTAATGAGCAGGTTGACTCTGTTGCAAATGATGCATTTTACAGGCAACACAGCAGAACCTGAACAGCTTCCAAAAGAAAATCTTGATCTTGCTGTGAGCGTCTTAGGGGAGGAAACAGATGCTCCTGCTGACGGACCAGGCTCCTCCTTCAGCTTTCGTTTCCTAGCGAGATTCAGGCGTTTGCTATCTATAAACCTCTTGTAGCACGTTTCATGGAATCCTATTTAATACAATGGAGAAATGAACAGCAATGATTAGCCGTTGGATTTTGTTAGGGGAAAAAAAAGGCTAAACGCTAGAGGGAGGGGTTGAACATTACACTCAATATATCATTAAATGTACAGTAGACTATTGACTGCAAATATATTTGAATCTTGTAATTACCAATAAGCCCTAGTACTATGCCAGGTAATCATTAACACTTCATGATCATTGTCATCATCAACTACTTCAACTTGTACTTGCAGTGCAATTACTGATTTTAAATTACATCTACAGCTTTCAGCACCTGATCACATGCAATATTAATTATCATAATTATGAATACAACTGCCTTATCATCATTAATACTAGTAATCCTTGGCCTTTCACTATCACCACCACCCACTGCTTTACAGTTTGGCACAACATAATGGTAATCATATGTTTTAGGGAGTTTAATTGTTGAAATTATATTATTGTCATTGTTGGTTTTTTAGACCTATTTATATCAAATATTATTATTATTAATAAGTTAATTTAATGAGATGCTAAATGTGTGTTTTGAGGGGAGATTCGCCAATTTCGGGGTGAGAGAAACCGGATGGATATTTAATATTAATACTCCATGGCCATGATTATGAAAATATAAATTTACATGCAGTTTAGACCTTTTTCAATCCAGTCCTGTGTGTCAAGGTTTTTATAAAACAATATCACCGATCAGCTACATCAACCTACAACCTGGGCTGTACATAGAACAACATGTAAAATTACATCTAGGCTACATTATAACGGGGCTATGCCATGCCAAGGTGAAATTCAAGATAATTTATCTAAAATGTAACAGACACGCTAACGGCTAAGCTACTGCATTAGCGCCCATTATAACATACACAAGCAACGTTCATAACATAGCTAACGTTGTACTTGTAGTCATCATGGTCATTAACATTATGCATATGAGAGAGACTGCACTGCAGTGTCGACTGCTACGACTGTACGCACGTAAACTAACCTGTAAATTATCCTACGTAGGTTGCAGTCAGTCCCCCTGAGCAGCTGAATCACTTCGTTCTGGTCTGCGATTTCACGGTCTCCCCCACTCAATTTGATCCACTCTTTGGCACACAAAATAGGTTTCGTCTATCTTAGGTTTGTCATAGCCGTGAAATTTTCAAACTTCATCGATGTTACATGCATAATAACGCATCTTAAAAGTTTCGGCAGAGCAGACGACGTAGACACGTCGACAGGCTCACAGGGGGCGGCCATTTTGACTCGTAAACAATAATTCTCGATTCGGATTGGATAACATACATCACATGATCGTTCGCGAATGAATATCGTACGCGGCAAAGTGTACATATTCAGCTCCTCAGTGACAAAAAAGTTCACTGTTTCCCCCTAAATTACCAAAATACTGCAGGAGGGTTTGTGTCGAACTTTTTCCTGTAGCCTTTTTGGTTATTTGTTTACATGTAGCTGTGGAGAAATTTTAGTGCCGCAGTTGTCGGAACGAAACAAGCGAAAAAACCAGCTCACCCCATGGCCTATATTACATTGTATAACTAAAATGGATGATGTTCGTTAGTCAGAAGGTTCGTCAATCCGAAAATGAAATAAGATTTGTTATTCCGAAGGTTTATTAATCTAAAGATGAAATTGGGTTCGTAATTCCGAAGGTTTGTTAATCAGAAGACCAAATAAGGTTCGTTAACATGGTTAGTCCGAAAATGTAAGTAAGGTGCGCAATAACGAACCTTACTTTGTTTCCGGATTAACAAACCTTCGGCAATGTTCGGAATGACAAACCTTGTTTCATTTTCGGAGCAATGAATCTTAGGAATAACGAACCATGGGGAATAACGAATTGTAACCAACTAATGTAACTATCAAGCATAACTAATTGACTAATAAAATTCGAATGTCAATCTTACCATGCTACTATAGTTGATTCTCACAGTGTTAATCAGGTTTGAAAAATATTAGCTTTCCGAGGTCATGGCCAATGTCAAGTACAAAACATCGAGCAAGACTTGTGACGAAGTGATACTCGCACCTCTGAAATGTCCCTAGCTTTCTGGAGAAACAATAAAATACAATGATCAATGAAGATTACTCGATGACTTCATGATAACAATGCATAACTAGTGGAGACCAGCAGATGATCTTGGAAGCATGAGTATACGACCAATAGATGACTATAAAAGACCAAGAAATGACTCTAAAAGATAACTCGATTGACGACCACAGAGGACGGATTCAAGTGACAATAGGAGACTGTAGGTGAGGATTTAAAAAACGGATCGACCACCATGGAAGACTATAGTTGATGACTAAAGCAGACCGATAGATGAGCATGGAAGACAAGGTGATGAGAAAAGGCGACCAATTGATGGCTATATAAAAGATTAGATGATAATTAAAGAAGACTGATCGATGATCATACATATAGAAGACTAAAATAATGATCACAATAGAAGACAAACCATGCAACTAATGACCGTAGCAGACGAGTTAATGATTACAGAAGTATATGAGTTAAAAACTACAGAAGACAAGTAAATGGGAATGGAAGACCAAATGATGACAATATTATAGAAGATAAAGGTGATGACTAAAGAAGACTGATTAATGATCATAGGAGATGACTACAATAGATGATTACAATAGAAGACCAATCATGCCAACTATTGATCGTAGCAGACGAGTTGATGACTACAGAAATCGGATGGATGACTACAGAATACAAATAGATGAGCGTAAAAGACCGATTGATTACTATATAAAGGATTTAATGATGACTAGAGAAGACTGATTGATGTTGATAAAAGACTAAATGATCTCTAAAGAAGACCAACTGATGACCGCAGCAGACGAGTTGATGACTGCAGAAAATGGATGGATGATTACAGAAGTATATAAGTTAATGACTATAGAATGTAAATAGATGAGCATAGAAGACTAGTTGATGACTAATGAAGACCAGTGAATGACTGGAGAAAACCAATTTGTAACTATAGAAGGCGAATAGAAGCATATAATAATAAGGTATATATGCCCCTGCTATATCTCTTTTCCGGATACTGTCAGTATGGAAGATGACATGTTGTTCGGCAGAGTGTGGAGAACATTTTTCTGACTTCTACAATGGACTAGTTTTCTCGCAAGTATACACCTTCAGCGCACTCTCAATGTGACCAATCGGTCAGAGTTCATCAAGACTTATGAAATCATAAAACCCGCATTTTTAGCTCAATTTACAGGTCTTAAAGAGTCAGCTGGCAGATTTTTACCTAGCATGTCGGAGGCAGGCTTGGAAATGCATGATTTGAATTTTGAAAAGTAATGCGTTTGCATTTGTGAGGTAAAGCCAGAGCACGATCAGGCAGATCAATAATGAATGCATACAGTGTCCTTCCTTCAAAACTGTCATGTTTCTATAATGCTCTGTTGTGAATTTTAGTGGGTATACGCTGTGTATACAGGGTACTGTATGGAATGTCTCTGATTTTTATGTTCTCTCCGAATGGAATAGTTGAAGCTCTGGGTGTTGAATAACCGAGCTATTTCTGCATTTTAAGCCATTCGTATACATCAAAGTATTGTACCGATCCTCTTCTCCTTATGGTCCGCTCCCCCACACGTTTTGTGATTTTGTTCTTTTTGAGGACAGTGAATAGCAGGACTTAATCCTGCTTCGAACTACGCGTTCACAACAATCCGTTCTATTCAGAGAGAGCAAAATTTATCTGAAAACACTTCTTTTGGCCACATTCAGTCCGCAACTACAAAGGACTAAAAATAAATCAAGTTCACGTTCTCCCCTCCCTGTTCGTATACTCTGATGTTCTGAGTGCGAGGCTTGCGTCACCCCTTCACAGGGGCCATTTTGTCCTGACGATTCAATGCCGCCTATTTCACGACTCACTAGGACGTGTGTTTACCCCTGCAGGTATGAAGTCGCCATGGTAACAAAATTAGCTTCGATTGGTGCGTGGAACTTTTCTTTTGGGGGGGGGGGGCCTTTCTGCTGCAACATCGATCAAAGTTTGTGTGAATGACGCCATCATATTTGACGTAGAGCCCACGTATCTATGTCAGTGTATGTGCTGAATATATTGCGTATGTATCTGCATCTAGATTGATTGAGACTTGGTTCCACTATCAGTAGCATGAGGCAGGTTGGCAATAAACATCCTCCTTCAGTTTTCTTGTTCATCTTCTTTTTTCTTTCTTTCTTTTCCTTCTTCTTCTCCTCCTCCTCCTCCTCCTCCTCCTCCTCCTCCTCAGACCACCTTTTCCTCCTCCTCATTTGAAATAACTTCTAATTCCACCACTAGTACAACAGTCTGCTGGGCAATACGTTTCCTACTCGAGTTTTGCTACTTCTGCTAGCAATATCAACATTACTACTTCTCTTTTTTCTACTGTTCCTGGCACTCCGATAGTTTGATTTCTACTGCTTCTATTATTATTAATTCCACTTCCTCTATACTGTTATCAGGATGTTCGTGTGGGTACTTTTTTCGTATTATTCAGGTTCAAAGGCGAAGGGCAGGACTGTAAACATGCCATAAAATGGTTTTTAAAGGGAATTTTTTTATAATCATGTATGTTAAAGTATGTTTCAATATTGTTAATGACGACCTTGTCTAACATTTTTGATGCTGTATCTATCGTCAGACCATCATGGTATAGCGAGATCGAGTTCTTATGGCGGCAAAGAGTCCAGAATCGTCGGCGTCGTCTTTTCCATCAAAGGTTAACGGACTTCGGTTGGTCATTTCTGCGCTTAAATCGCTCCAATTCATAGACAAATGGGAATTAAAGCCCAATCACATACAACCTTGTATATATCTGGAAACTTGTCGGGTGTACAACGTTTGACATCCTGTCGAATTTTTTCCACTCTTGCCCTGAATGAATGTGTTTTCATATGCGTCAGCGATTTTTTTTTTTTTTTTGTTATCATAGCGAGCTTTAGATCTGCAACGCGAACGCTAAGACGACTCTAATTAGGCAAAAATAATAATTTTATTCGCGAGAGAGCTGTTTCCATATTGTTAAACATGGGTGGCTGCGTCGTCTTATAGCGTTCGGGTCGGAGATCTAAAGCTATCTTCTGTTAACATGCCATTTATCCTATGTGAGCTTTGAGTGGCGAATGACACGGAAAGCCCCATAGATTTGTACACACCTTCCAAAGTAACTAGCACAGAAAGGGTTAATTGTATTCAATTGAGGCTTTTCAACGACTTTAAAGCAAGGAGGGTGACACGACCTTACCTCTCTGAATAAAGCAATCTGTTCTCTTCCCACCTCCCTGGTGTAATTCACACAGGACAGTCAGCGCTGATATTCTACCAACTCTGCACATTTCTCATCAGCGTGAAAAAAAAGTATGTATTATTTTAATTCTGCATTCTTACAATGTATAACACATAGTGTAGGAAGCTACTGAATATCCGATTTCTATAGATTAACAGAATCGTGACCAGTGAAATAGAGGTTTGACATTGATTTTCGACTTCGATTAATTACAGACGTTTTACCATTGCTGGAAGGAAATCAAACCCATGATTTAATTCTACCAATCCTAGAAGATTTCAAAGTTTGATTCAAAATTATATGAGCTGATAACCTTGCAATATTCTTCTATAACTATGTTTGATATAAAGTACACTAAATGAGACATCACACTTTGAAATAATGATAGACAAAAAACTGTCTTGACCTTTGCTGTCCATGAAGTAATTATGACCGCGACTTTCATTTGTAGGTCATATTTTGACCGACTTTCAATCTACGGGTACTCAGTTTTAATCGTGGGATGCCAGCTTATCTGAAATAATGTCCTTCAAGATAATCTGCTTGAAAGCGTCACCAAACTACCATCATGTATAATCAGGATGCGAAGGCGCACACAGGCTATGGAAGATGGAGGGGGTGCAACCTTCCATTGTCTAATCCACACACACACACACACACACACACACACACACACACACACACACACACACACAGTGATACTCACATTCACATAAACACTGTTAGCTGCCCCAAGAAAGATAATGAAAACACATTTTTTAAATGTCTGAATGAAACCTACAACCCACTAGATACTCGGACTCACTTTTAACTTTTTGCTCACTTAAAATCACACACACCAACTCACATACAAGCACATAACAAATAATACTTATACGCAAAGTCGTGAAGGCACTATAACAAATCTGCAAAGATCAACAACCAGTACAGACATCGTACGCCTGACTTTGACAAAATGTTGTCAGTTTGACAAAGCCCCTGGATATTTTCACGAAGTGAAAAACTGGGTTATCAAAACAGATGTTTCCCCCAGATGCTTTCACTACCGTAATCATGCGCAGCATAACTTAATCTGTAAATACCCCTCGGGAGTTTTAATCATCGATGAATGCAGTAAAGAGCTCATATCCGATTGATCAACTCTGGATGACGGAGCTCAAAATATCGGACAGCTTTTGTCGTTGTTTGAGGGCCTTTCCTGATTTCCTCGACGCGAGGAGGCATGATATCCATTACAGATACGGGCGTGTACATAGAAAGCACGTCTTCCTTCGTTATGACTAATCTAAGGACTTTGAATGGAACTACTGTGCCTGAAAAAAAAAATGACTGAAATCCTGTATTATATCAATACACTCTCCTATCCCAGCGGTATCTACAATGCACATTCTTATACACACATCGTATCGATGGAATGTCGTTTATTACATCAATTTAATCGCATCAATTTAATCGCTGCAATCGACCATAATAGTATCAAGAAAATAAGTTACGCCTTCGTTGCTCTTAGGGCCTGCCCCGAACAACGAAATGAAAATGCCATCATAATGTTAAGGATATTAGTTTGCTTCTTGCAACAAAAAAAAAAAAAAAAAAGCCCGTTGAAGATGTGTGTTCCATGCATATGACGACCAGTATCATACAAAGAAAACAATAAGTAACAGCAATATAACCGTGTATGCGAATAACCACACGACTTCTGCTATTTCTTCAAGGATTTTGCAGGTTACCGTATGATTTGCCCCAATGTCCACTCTACTTTGTACACGTATATTCACTGCAAAAAGTCCGGTGTTAAATAGTGAACACCGAGCTGGTGTTAAATTTTCGGTGCTCATTTATGGTGTTAAATTAACACCTCCGGGTGTCATTTCCAAATTTTAAACTGTTTTTTAAAGAGTTTCTTAGTAACTGCACTTCTTGTTGATTTTTAATTTAAACAAGACGATCAAGAATTTTACATTAAAATACTAGATTTTTGAAAAAATGTGAAAATAAATTTACACCAAAGTAACACCAGCTGGTGTGGTCTCTTATTGAAGCTGGACGGGTGTTAAACCATTGATATTAACACCAACAAATATCAAATCAACACCATGTGGTGTCATTTTTGAATTAACACCAGTACAGTGTCAAAATAACACCAGGTACAGTGTCAAATTAACACCACGTAGTGTCAGGTGAACACTTTTCAACACCATCACAGTGCATTTTTAACACCTGTGGGTGTGGTCCTTTATTGAAGTTTGATCGGTGTTAGATTTAACACCCGTGGTGTTAAATCTAACACCGATGTTTTTACAGTGTTAGATGAATCATTTGAACCGACTTCCAAAATCTAGCAAAATCCACTTTAAATGTCAAGGAGTATCTTTTTTTTGTCAGTAAATGTGGCGAGTCTAATGCCTCCCTTTCTGCTACGGGCTGTGAATGCCGTGCAAAAACAGGAAGCATACAGGTTAATGATCATGTTGTCAGGCATCTCACCATATCCCAATACATCCAGGTCGCTCGGATAGTCCGTAATAGCAAATAATCGTCCGAATGCATTTTTTTTCCCCTGAGACAATATATACAATTTGGCCCCTAATCCATTCCCCTCGTAGAAAAATATACTGAACAGGCATGTTAACATCTCAATTCTCATTGCTAAATCGAATTGCACGAAATGAAAAATAACCACTTATGAGCTTCTCTATGTGGGGCAGGTCATGGGAATCATACTATGCAAGAAGACGATTACCGTCCATTGCTCTTGTTCCTGAGATGGCGTGCTCCAGACGTGCTGCAACACACACTCCTAAATGAACTGCCAAATGATGTGAAAAAGCTACTAACGCATGTTTCAGATTAAATTAAGGAAAAATCAGATCCACATTGACGGAATTACGAGATAACTATAGCCCGTTTTAACAGAGCCTGTCAAACTAGAGTTACCGCGACAACGTCCGTGTAGCGTCCGGGTAATCTTTTTTTTTTTCCCTTCCTCTTTTTAATCTGCCTATTTAACGCACAATGTTGCTCGGACGTCGTCGTGGTAACTTCTGCTAAATTCTACCCTAGCCAGGCTAGGGTAATTACCACGACATTACCCTGACTACCGCTACATTACCCCGACAATCGATATACTCAATCCGCATGCGCAGCATTGCAGACAGAGAATGATTGGTACGCCCGACAATCATTGGTACAGTACTAATATGAATTCAAAAACAGATGAAATGCACCTTTCCGTGGACTGAGCATAACTAACACGTTTCCATGTTACTAATATGGCCAGCTAAAAACATTATATGGAAACATGCAAATTTTGCTCGGTCTATAGGGGAAGGTGCATTGCACTGTCTTTTCTTAATCAGTGACAGATGACATCACCGACAGAATCTTGGTTTGATAGATTAATTGTTATTGTTGGCGTATCCAAGTAATCTGAAGAAAACACAGTCGAAATATCATTATAGAATATATGGCACAAATCTAGATATTGTTTTGGCCATTTAAATGATGATCAAGGTATTATGAATAAATACAAGTCAACATGAATTTGCATTGCATAGTCCCTTTAAGTCATACTTTCTGTTTGTTTAGGTCAGAGGCACTGTTCACGGAAGTTTCTGGCGTTTGATCCCTTCCGCTTGTAGGACCACTTTTCTGTTTTGGAAAAAAAGAATCCGGCGTTTCGACCACTTCCGCTCAGGATCGTTATTTTTTCTCTGTTGGAGGACATTCGATCCATTGTCCAATGCTGTCGACACGACTTAGAATAAATGTCCTCTGGAGAAGATTTTAAAAACCAACAACATCGTTGAAAGCACGTGAGGGGCATTGAGACAGATAGGCCCGAATTCACGAAGGTGGTACAAATGAAACCATGGTTGGTTTCATTTGTACCACCTTCGTGAATTCGGGCCTTCGAGTATGTTTCACAAAGTGCAAGTACATGAGATTGAGTGAGAAGAAAGAAAACGAGAGGGAGAGAGAGAGAGGGGGGGGGGGGATGGGGATGAGGGAGAATGTGAGAGACAATAAATGTCTCTTTATTTACTGTTTCTTTTTCAACTGACCGACCATGAACATGATTTTTGTCTTGTGCCGACACGCAGTAATCGATCACTATCGAAACCTCTAGGACTCTCGCTGCCGGCACGTGATGTTAAAGCTGATATAAGAGCAAGAGAAGTAAAACATAGAGATACAAAAAAAAAAGTACCACCAATAATGCAGAATTGGGTTTGACAATTAATAACGTTTATTGTGTCAATCTTGCACACTAAAACGCTTTGGCCAATGTGAAACATAGATCGATGGATATTACATTTTTGAGGAAATATTGAATGTACGTACTATATATATTTTTTTGTACTTGTGAAAGTTTTCATATCGCCGTGACACCCAAGATAACATGTGTATGTTGGCACTTGATGTTGTCAGACATTTGTCAGAAGTGTTCTTGTGAACACTTGATTTGTTTCACTTGAAAACGTTTGTTATTCATCCCTGCTGAACACGTGTGGTCGAACATGTGCCACTTGTAATTGATAACTAAATAACACTTTGAGTAATATGATATTATGACGAGTGAAAGATAACCTGCAACATTGGGATTTGATTTCTGGGAAGACAATGACCGCGGCTGACTCACCACTTAAATGGTAATATCTCAATCTTACACTAACATAATAAAAATCTAATCGCACGAGTGACCCTCAAGTTTTATCGTTCTAAAGCGCACTACTTTCTTCCGTTTTGTTTGTTTGTATCCGCTGCAGGTACTGTAGGAGTTATAAAAGCTGACCCGCCTGACGACGAGTCTCATTACAGAGGGGGAAAGACGTCTGGATCGGGCTGGTTTGCGTCTCTGCTATGTTGCTCTTGGCGTTGTAGATATGATGAACTGGAAAACGCGTCTTCATCGGAAAACTCGTTCGTTTCACTTCCCGCGATCGACTGAACATCAAGAACACCATGAATTTCACCACTGCGACCATGACGACGGCTGCCGCGAATTATACAGCGGAGGACTCAAGCGAACATGTGATGCCACTGTCTGGTAAAATCTTTGTCGGCATAGTTTGTGGGATCATGCTGCTTGTCGTGTTCGTGGGAAATACTTTCGTAGTCGTGGCCGTCGCCAAGTTCCGTCGACTGCGGACGCCCGCCAACGCGCTGCTCCTGAACCTGGCAATCGCCGACATCACCGTCTCCGTGTTCGTAATGACGTTCTCGACGATGCGTCTGCTACAGGACGGCCACTGGCGCCTTGGCAAGTACATGTGCAAATTCTGGATGTCCATGGATGTGTTGTGCTGCACAGCCTCTATCCTGACTCTGTGTATGATATCGCTAGATAAGTACTGGGCCATCACCCGCCCTCTAACCTACAAGAGTGACATGTCATGGAGGAGAACAGGCTACATGGTAGCCTTTGTGTGGGGCTGCTCTGGCGTCATATCGTTTGTCCCAATATACAGTGGACTTTACGCGAAGAAGGGCCCGAGCGATACCATCGACGATATCTGCGGGGTAAACTTTTCCGTCAATCGATACTACGCGGTAGTGTCGAGTATGACGTCATTTTATGTGCCTCTTGCTATTATGATATTTACATACTGTCATATCTATGCCATAGCACGCTCGCAAGCCATCCGCATCAAGAAGGAAACGAACAGGACAGAGCACTTGGAGCGGTATTCGCCTCCGCAATCTCTGCGTGCGTCGTCGCCTTTGAAGCGGCCGAACGATGGCGACGAGCCGGTCCCTCCAGGATCAACCAGGAGACGATCACGCTCGATAACGAGAGAGTACAAGGCCGTCCGCACTCTGGGTTTGATCATGGGTTGCTTCATTCTCTCATGGCTGCCTTTTTTCCTCATGTATCTAATCATGAACTTCTGTGAGAAGTGTTACCTCTCCACTCATGCTGAAAACGCAATCACTTGGTTAGGGTATGCGAACAGTCTGATGAATCCTCTCATCTACAATTTCAGAAACCGGGACTTTCGCTACGCCTTTCGCGTCATCGCCCACAGACTCCTCAACGCACTGACACTGGGATGCTTCGAAAACAAACATGGTGTGTGCCCCAAGCATTCATCTCCTCTACACCGGCTATCGACATCGTCAAATGGTCACTCTCACGCCAATCCGCTGCTCGACTCGAACGGCTTGAAACTGGGCAAAATGAGGCAGCCCCACCAAAGCGAGCGTACATCATTCAGTGCAGTAAATAGCGAAAAACATGACTTGGAGAGTCACCGGTGTCCTGTGCCAGATGGGGAGGTCTCCAACGGCTCGTTAGCCCAGGACAGAGTAAAAGATGTAATAACCATGGAAGAGGAAAACGAAACTTGAGATGATTTGAATCAACACAGAAAGTCAATTCAGGGATTCAACGCCAATACTATACCGGCGTGGGAAAGACAATATGATTTTGTCATAAATTACATGAGAGTTTGATGTACAGGGAGTCTCTAGTTTATATGTGATAGCATAAGACTACTCCCATATTTTTTTTTTGTCCTTTTTAATGATAATGCAATGCATCTAATCATTTGAAAACTGCAATGAAAGCTTGAAATATATGAAATAATTGTGACATGAAATATATACATATATGTATAGATATACAATTGTATTTTAATGCACCCTTATCAAATTGTTTGTCGATAATGAAGTTGATATGGTTGTGCACATCCTTCCAATGACTGAATGAAGCAAATTGCAAACGGCACAAGCCCATTGCAGCCACGAAATATGATAAACAGTACCAGTCGATAAGGGCTGGTGTACTTAATTGTTTCCCATTAGTTTGTTGGCTACTAGTACATCAGATACTTACCTTGATAAAAACCTTTAAGAAATTTACCTCCTTGACACTTAGCTTCCTCCACAGAAAAATCTAACACCATGTTGCCTGAACGCCGTGAAACTCCACTGATCTGAGAGAATTAAAGATGTAATTAAACCTTTTTTTTGTACAGACATCCTGAAGGCAATGTTAATTTCAATATGGTTGTGTCATTTGACGCAGTATCGTATTGGTATCATACGGTGATCATTGTCTTGGTTACGGGATTACGACGCTCCCTGAGAAACACTCCCTATGTGTACCATGCGTCAAAGTAATGCTACTTACTTCACAATTTGCTTTTAAAATAGAAAAGAAAATTCTTCCATGAATCTGATCATGCTTTATCAATGCCATTGTATAATATTTTGTGGCTTCATATTATGAACAACTGCCAAACTAACGACTGAGCTCGGTAATGATGTTTATATTTGATAAGGATCCGAGGTGCTCAAGTACGATTAAGGTTATGAGAAGTACTCTGGCACGGTTATGATATACGTATGAAAAAAAATGATATGAGATTTAACGGATCCGATATTGTTTATTCTAACACTGCTGTCTAGATATGAAATGTGGGAGTGTGATAAATTTGGCCACTACGAGGCTTGCAAATTATATAAGAGCAATTTCACACCTTGTTCAGGACGCTGATGTTGCATAAAAGTTGAGATCAAACATAAGTCTGAAAATCAAACGTAATTCTCTAAGTACTAAGTTCTGATTGGCTGATACGTGACCTATATTTTATTGCATCGTTTGTGGTTGATTATAAAAAAAGGAATCCGACGAACAGAATCATCGAAGTTTCATCAAACTAAGTGATATAAGCGTGTCGGGGAATCTCAAATGTCACATGTTTTCAAAGAATAGCAGTTTAGTAGAGTTGATGAAGTCACTACCTCAGATCTGTACTAGGCACAAAAATATTGTAAATATCATTTTTGACGAATAAAAAAAAAACAGCTCCTTTCGCCCTGAAAGCTATCATTGCTATTAGTTGCTACAATGCAGCGAAAATTTTATGTTACGTTATAGTGAAATAAATATTCCTATTGATCTGAGGTCCCCACAGGGCAATTTAGGAAAAATCGGTGAAGTTATAACAACATAAACGTCTGAAATGTGCGAATGTGGCTGCTCATAATATCATTGTTTCCTGAAAACATGCAAGACTTCAAACGTCTCGTGTATAACATTTTCATTCTTTTTTTTTTTTTTTTTTTTTGGGGGGGGGTCTAAACTTGAAGACAGTCTTTTTCGTTCTGTTCACCTGAAGTTTCCCGTAGGTGTTTTAAATGAGCCAAATGGAACATGGTGCCGATTTGAACCTCAAAGCGAAAATGTGTTCGTTTTAAGGGTTCTCTGTATGATAACGCTCTTTATTGTTGTTGCCTCATACCGCAAAATAAACCTGGGAATGAATGTGTTTCTGGAAGATATAACAAAGAAAGTTCAAGTCCTGTGCTTATTTGAACATCAATCGTAGTTGACGTGACGCTTTGATTATTTCAACTAATGAGCTGCAAGCGAAATCTTTCAACCTCAAGTTTTACCCAGACCTTTCGATATCAGAAGTAACTCTGAAAATTTCTAATCACATTTCCTACCTTGCAAGATGTTTTCCAAAGATATTAGATAATCATTCACAGTCATGACAGTGAGATAGACTTCGGAAACTAACGTTTACATCCGCCGTTACTACCAGCAAAACGTTTGTTGAGACGAGAGAGAACGGTATAAAGAGCAGGTGAATTTTTCATCACGAAGTATTGTTTACGCTACCTGTTTGAGTGAAATTTAGAAGGGTACATTTCTCTCCTTTATTCGTTGAAGAGAGTGGGCTGAATGGGTCGTCACGGTCGAACACAAGCCCTCGGGCAAGAAAGAGACTGTCAACGCCAGGAAGAACCGGGTACGAATAGTATTTTCATTTTGGCTCGAGTGTTGTGCACTGTTCACACGATAGAGGGCGTCGTCTTCTGTTTAGCGACGGCGTGAGATTGCTTCCAGAGACAACTACTTCCTTGTTGTAGAGGAGGCGTAAACTTGTGTTTTAGGTAAATTCAAGCGAAGTGCAGATTTAAGTAGTTGTTATTCCTATTCTGAGTGTTTATCAGATTTGGTTCTCTTTATCGTCAAGTGATTTACTTCGTCATGCCAGTTTCTCCTCTGAAATATTTTTTGCATCGTTTGAAAAGTATTTCTAATTCCAAACAGTGTGAAAATGCTTTTGCAAGTTTAAGAATGATCTAATACTAAATCAGTAATGTAGCCTTGTCTTCAAATTAAAGCAATGTATTCACAAACAAGTGATGATATATACACGAAGAAACGACAGCCCTGAATATCATATTCGTTCAGCATGTCGTTCACGTGTAATTGTTACCTTCCGCCATGTTTCCAGGGTTTGCAAGGAGTCAACGATGGCTATTTGTTACTCACGTCACTTGAATGCCTTGGACGAGTGTTTTCTTTATGTCACCAAATAATAATGACGACTGATGACGTATGAACGATGAATGTGATCGCATGATCAGTTTTTCAATGTGTGACAGTGGTATAACGGAGATAGAATATTGGTTAGACTTAAAGGGATTACTAAAGTATAGCAATATAGCGGGTATTAACTAAGTAAGCAAACGCTTTCACCAACGAAGGTTGCTAGCCCAAAGAAATAATATCCATTGAGCAAATTAGCATACAATTCAAGTTATTGAAGTAAAGTAAGTGACATAATACAAGGACAACAAAGTATCACGAACTTGAATTTGAATTTGAAATTGAAATTGAAATTGAAATTGAAATTGAAATTGAACCGTCTCTCAGCAGCCTGACGTACATCATGCTGGGCGCGAGAGGCAGCTACCGCGGAGTTGGTTGCTCGTAATGGTGCAATAGTACACGCTCCTAACGATGTGTAATGATATTTTTATTGTGTACGATTTGGTTACGGTTACATGTTACAAAACGAGCTCAAATCAGGAAAGCCATCTTATCGACTACGATAGGAATCATGAATTGTCGGAAACCCAGAAGAAAAATCTAGCAGCATCGATTACAATAACTGCAGCATTGTCATCAGCTGCTCTTCAATGTTCTTAGTTTAATCAACTTTGGCATAAACACTTCATGAAGAGAGATGTGCCTTAAGAATGTATTTTCGAAAATGTTGATATTTTTGATTTTTTTTAAGTTACACTTCGCACACGCACAAAGCAGTTTCACTTAATACACACACTCCTAGAACATCTATAGCTTAAATTAGTTATACGCACGTTTACAAACTGGCCGGCACACTCTGTACACTAAACACTGACAACAGTTACTAGAACAAGCTGCGACATTCAACATTTTTTACTGTTCAAAATAATATTCACAATATTTATAATGATCGTTCATGTACGTATATGCATATGTTCATATATTCATATGTTCATACGTTCCTATGTTCATATGTCTATATGTTCACATATTCGTATGTTCTGTTTATATATTTATATATCCATATGTTCCATACGTTCATTTGTTCAACGTTTTTAGATTCATACAGTGTATGTTCATATGCCTGCACGTCCGTATGTTCATTGTACATTAATATCATATCAAATTCATGTGTCCATACGTGTCATCGTTCAACTTTGATCTAAATTCAGTCTGATCTTAATGTCTGAACACGGTCTCCTACTTTTGCAGCGTAACACGAGCCTGAAATGTGCTGCCCTGGCCGTTCAAACCACACCAGGATCCGATTTGAACAACTCGTGTCCATCGATTTATTTATGTTTATTGATATCCATTGTAACATACTGTACACTAAGTGAATTGATATTTGATTGCTGTGATGACAATATCATTGACTCATGTAAGAACAATCGCCATGGGGAGTGATTATGCTACTGTTTTGTTCGTAGGCCTATGTGTCATTACACTATTTTGTATGCATTGTAAAATACGCGAAGTATAATTGAAAAATTAATGTTTATACTGTATGTGCAATTACGAAATACGAGAGGGTAAGTAAAGTTCTACATCTACTTCAGTAAGTCTAAGAGGCAAGATTTGAAGTTTGGAATGGATTTTTTTTTATCTATGCAAAATACATGGAGATATGGTCATTGAATGGCGTTATTAGATTGAGGTTTGGTTTCAAATATTTGCAAACTGACCAATGGTTTAATTAATGTCAATCTTTCCGATTATTTTGCCGTTGATTATAGATCGCTGTCAAGCAGTTGCACAAGATGTTTGATCTGATGTAGATTATACATGTTTGTGTCATCACATTTTCCACCATTCCAAGCTTCGAATGTAAGCTACCTTAAATAAACTCTTACAAACCTCTATAGGGATTCAGTACTCTGTTCGCAAAATGCACTTGTATGATATGTTCTGTGACTTGAAGACTCTTGCACACTACCTAACAAAATGTGCTGTTTTGCGCTGGAAGTATATGCTACGTGCCATGTCAATACAATGTGCTTGAGTGGTTTTACTGTAACTGAATTTTTAAGAAGACGAAAATAAAACGTCTTATTTTAGTGTGATAAAATGTCAATGGACTACACGCTCTGTATGAATCAATCACGGCTCTGTTGCATAGTTACATTGAGTGACTAGAATGGTGCGAATTCATGTGTGTGTCAGTGTGTGTGTGTGTCTGTGCGTGCGTGTGTGTGTGCGTGCGTGTGTGTGTGTGTGTGTGTGTGTGTGTGTGTTATGAATTTGTTTTCCTTATAAATATTATGCTACAAGAAAAAAAGTAAAAGCATTAAAGTGTAGGCCCTACCACTTCCCCTTTTAAAGGGATCATCATCGATATTGCTAATGCAGTATTGTCAGATAGCAACGTTTAACTTGTTGCGAGAGGGCGTTACACAGGAAGAACCGAATTCGTATATTGGTTTCATTTTAAAAAGTGCTGAACCATTCTCACCCGGTATACTAAACACCAAATCTCAAACAGAATGTCAGCAGCATAGTTGGCATTATATGACACCAAAATATGAAATTCCTTTGCATTCATTTATTCTACGACACAAGTAAATGATACGTGAACAGTGTTTCCATGAGCCGTAATGTCTTGTTATATAAGAAGGGCGGAGAGAATTCTCTGCTCATCTACTTAGTACTCCCCAACTCCTTGTTATACAACCTTGTGTTCACCCTTCACACACCGTTTCTGGCATCACAACGGAGAGGGCAGCATAACACAGATGGCTCACTGACAGCGGAATCATGACGAAGTTCATAATCATACACCAGTGGTGTTGACATTGTGGGTTACTCGTGAGTTGACATGAGCTTGACATGGAACAAGCAGCACAAGTGAGAAAAAATGACAAGACAAAACCTTAATTTTATACAAAAAGGGACAGTTTTTCTTTCCATCTAGCAATCACTGTTTAATCCCTAGGTTTCATTGATAATTATGATAATAATGTGGATAATTATATATGTCGAGGAAAGGATAATGAAAAAAAGTTCTTTACGTTATAGCCCTTGAAGTGTCTCATAAACTTTGGAAATAAATCATATTCACATTATATCCACAAAAGCAATGACAATAGCAGGAAAAATGAAAACAAGCACGGATTTAGTACTTGAACGTCGCGTAGAGAAGATTCTGAAAATACAGGAAACAATGTGTTTTTATAATAAGGACTAATCAAAGCACGCAAAAGTAAAACACACACATACACAACTTTGAATATAAGCACTCACATGCGTCTGGAATACGTGTCTGTGTCTTTAAGTGCCTAAAATAGTCATTTTGTGCAATGGGCACGTGCGTTCGTCATGTATGTGTTCAATATACGCTTGCTTTTTGTAAGTTAGAGTATTTGTTAATCCTATGTTCTGACAGTACGTCCAGGTGATTTATCAACAGTGCCGACATTATTTACTTAGTGAGTCATGTCTGTACCAACTCTATCAATATTTCAGAATCTCGAATAAGGAACAGGCTAATATTCGAACGAGCGTCATTCGTCGTCTGACAATTTTCTTCTCAGCTAGTGTTCATGGAGAAAAGTCTGTACCGGGTGAATGACCAATCTTAACTAATTGTTAAATGAAATATCTTTCATTAAAGATTTCAGTCTTCATTAGTGTTGTAGTTGTTGATGTCGGTGTTGCTCGCTCTTGATCCAATAGAGGGCGCTGTTCAAACATGTAACCCAGTGCCAGTGATTTGACTCGTGCCAAGTCAATTTCTGATTTCTAGATAATCTCTGAGCAGCGCTCAGTGACACAAATAACCAAACGAAAAGTACTAGCACAGAACTCAAATTAGGAGTCACATTAGCATAGTATAAAGCAGTCAAAATCACAAGGATAGAACAGCAGTTGCAAAAAAAAAAAAAAAATAAAACGACAGGAATCGTTAGATGCAGACATATTATTACAAGACTGTTAACTGTAGTTAGGAGAATGGTCATCAGATACAACATATAAATTTTGACGCAGTACATTTTCATAGTAATTGTCGTATATCCAAACATTGTAGCTCGAATGAAGGTAAGTGGTCTTGGTGACAAAAATAAAAGAAATGACACATCCGTGATTACCCTGCTTGCTTGACTGTGTCTGTGTCTGTGTCAAAAAATACAGACAAACAAGCAAATAAAAAATACAGATAATACGAAATTCAATGGAAAACGTTATCTAAGATGGAAAGCAGATAACAGGGGCGGATCCAGGAATTCCATAAAGAGGGGGCGCCTTTACCATAGATATGTGTGGTATGATCTGTACAGATATCTACTGAATTGATCCTATCTAATGCTGTTCAACCCTTGTTTCCACCACAGTAAGCGAAAAAAAAGATACAATACTGTATCATAAGCACAATCAAATAAAGATTAACTCAATGTCCCCATAAAACTTCATTCCATTCTGACAAAACTGAAATGTTTCGGATAGGTCGCTATTGAGTGGAGGGCCCCAACAAAGACCAACGCTTCTGGGTTCCTCAAAACGTGCGAAACTGAGAACAATAAAGTACGATAAAAAACGGGATATAGAAATAAAAACAACTTGTCGCAGATGACGACAATACAGTGTTTGATGTAAACCAGAGGAAATTTAAATGAAATATTTTACGATGCAACAAAAGTAGTATTGTTTCAAGTTGATTAATGTAATGACCCGAGACATGTGAAAAAATATGGTTTTTGAATGAAATAAACACCAGTAAGACTTCTGTGTTTGTTTTGTTTTGTTTTGTGTTTTCTTTATTTCAGTACTAATTTTGTTAAAAATATTAAGTGTATTTACAGCATTGCCTCTCTGGAAATGAAAATGAATCAATGAAGAAATGTTTCTTTGTAAATTTTTATCGATCACCTTTGATATTGCCAGATCAGGGTGTGCATTCTGAGTAGCAGTATAGCAATAGAAGTAATAGTGATGCATCATTATTTTAAATGTTGTAATCATCATGCAAGTATCATCTTTACTTTTACGGAAAGAATGATGCAATGGACGAATGAATGGTACAATGATTGAACGCAAAATACCCCTCCACTTGCTAAAACCTTTCAGGATGCTATTCTCCATCGGCCCCGCTCCGCTCCAACCCTCTTTGCCAATTTTGGTCCGGCCAATTTTATACTCATGATGATTTTAACGGGCCGGGGATTTACGTCGCCACGCGAGTATATACTCGAATATTTGCTGCCTACATGCCCATTAGATGAAGCTCCCCGCACAAAGTGATGCAACGCCTATTTGAATTAATTTGCATATGAATTGCTCTGCTAGTGTGTACCAGTCATTTGTTCGAACAAGCCAGACGTTTACCGTTCTTTGTTCGATTCGTATTTACTGAGCAACGACCTTCGCTAATATACACGCTGATTAAAGCAATCACCTTCTGATTGCGACAATACCAGCGATACGATTCCACGGAAGTGAAAGGATAGAAAAAAAAACGAGCTTATAGTATGAACTCAACCATTTCCTGATGTTGAAATCAGGATGCTTGTAAAGCCAGTAGTTCAGGTGGAGCCTTATTTCATTAACTTTAAATTTTCTTGAAGCAATGTTAAGAGACGCTCTTCGTGATCTGTGCGAAATTGTTTGAAAACGAAACACCAAAAACGTGAAAACTTTATAATGAGAACTATAGGGATAGACGCGTACTTCATGTCATGTAGTTCGTTTTTGTCGAGTATTATACACTTACACCAAGAGAGTCAAATCTTAGTTGTCAACGGAAACAGCTGGCCATATAGAACATGTATAAGATAGTAACGATTAATTTTGTTTAGTCGCTGAGTTTAAGTCATTGGTGATTACAGAATTATGATAATAAAGATTTAAATGTTTGTTTTATTGTTAAAAGATTATTTGCATCAATTTCGCTTGAATATGCAAAAGTCAAATGTCATATTGTATTCTATATTTTTGTCGGAAATGAAATGAAATGAAATAAAATGAAATGAAATGAAATGAAATGAAATGAAATGAAATGTTAATGATACAAAAAGACTGCATGCATTTGATAGCTAAGGAGGAGAGTCACATCCACGTAGATTACAGTATCGGTAACAGTGGTGAGGTGAAAAATGTTTACATGGAAAATGGAACAGTATTGGTTTTTGGGCGCTTTTTCATAATCGCACGTAGGCAATCAATTTTGTCATTAACGTATTTACCTTCTGTAAATGAATAGTCTGTGTACAGGGTCTAATGAGTTTCAAAACAAATGAAAAAAGAAAGAAAGTTATACAGGTAACACTGACGTGTCGAAATGAAAAGCAAATCAAAATATTCCTGAAAGGGCTGCGAGCAACATTCAATTTAATTAAGTTCAAGAATTCAATTCAATTAAATTCAAATGTTATTTAAATAGCACATTTTTGTTAATGCAAGTTAAAGGCAAAAAAAGTACTATGTATTACAACAATAATGCATACATGTGAAACTAATGTTCAAAATAATTATGTTATTTGAAAAAGAGAGGCCCATTGTAAAGACAAGCTTGCATGAATGTGGGCCACTTAGAAATTCGAACTCGCAATACAGAAAAAAAATATACATGAGCAAAAGTACAAACACAGGCATAATTAAAGCGCTCACGGTAAACAAAGACGTATGACGAACAACAAGAGAGAATGGGAAGGGGAGATTGGAGAGAGGGAAGGGAAGGAAAAGATGAAGGAAGGGAAGGAAAAGATGAAGGAAGGAAGGAAGAAAAGAGGGAAAAAAGGAAGAGGACCGGTAGCAGGGGTCCTCAGCGCTTGCAGGGCTATTGTCAGACACTATATCCTTTGGCATGAGTAAAGTACTTAACATTTGAAAAAAAGTTATGCAAATGAGATGAAAAAAAAAGTAATTTATAAATGTTATCTAAAAACCAACCAAAACTGTCTTTGGTTTTCTCTTGAATACAGCAAGACTTGATGCATCTTCTAAATCATCACATTTTGGTTCAAAAAGCTTGGTCTTGTTACGTCGGCGAGGATGGTGCGGAGTAAAGTTGAATGAAATGCATCGGATTTTCTTGTCGGATACATATGAAAACTGCCATTCCTTCCAAAAGAAAATAATCAAATACTTTAGGCAATTCATTTTTCTAAATTTAAACGTAAATTAAGAATTTATATTAGAATCAATGAGATCATCGCATGGTAATCGAGGTCAGAAATAAAGTTTAGTGCTGGACTTAATCTTTGTGAGTGTGTAAGAAGTCATTCTGCAATATAAGATGATGCGTCTTCCTTGGGGACCAGACACACAGATTCAGTTTCCAGCTTGATTTTGTATCTGCATTGTTTCAACATTCCTTTACAAAACAGCATACTTGATTATTATTAAATGAAAGAAAGATATTATTCAGAGGGGCGAAGGTTCAGATGTGAGTTTCTTCAATTTGTCTCCCTCTACAAATGATGGGTAATATTGATAATAAGTTTTCAACATTACCGACTGGAAAACACAATGTAAACAGAATTGTAAAATTAATTTTCAACGATGAGTAATCAATGTTAAAGAAAAAGGAAAAATCACCTAGGTATAATGCAGCAAGCTGCTCATCGTCAGTCTATGCTTGTTAAATGATGGCAGCATGGGAATGGTGGAGGTGGCGGTGGTTGAAGAAAAGGGAAAGGAAAAAGGATACTGATGGCTGTGATGAGATGCAAATTAATGGGATGGATATAATATTCGGACAGTAAGACATTCACCTCTCTTCAGAAAAGAAGAAGGATGAAGGAACATCTCTGTATTAAACTCCACGACGACTCGACGAGCACTGGCTGGAGGTTGACTATCGATTTCTCTTGCCTGTTGGTGGGAGGAGGAGGATGGCATTCGCGGATACCATGGCAACGAAGCACCCCCTACCAAGACGCAAGCATCTACAGTACATGGAGTGTCGCCTACGTTATATTATGTAATACATATCACTTAGCAACAAAAGACGCAGGGTCAAATTAATTGTCGGTTGTCGTACAAGTCGTCACCACTGGCACATGAGTGGGAGGCAATCTTATCGGGCCGGATATATACATTACGAAGTCATCGTTCTTGAGTCTGATATGTACAGTATCCTTATCATTTTCGGCCTTCTCCTCCCTCTCGTCCCCCCCCCCCCCCCGGCTCCATTCTTCTCTGCTTTTTTCGGGTCAATCTATCTCTTTCTCCTCATCGCTTTCTCATCAACACGGTATTGAATGTCTCAAATGACACCACGCCTTGTTTCTCTGAACAGTCACATTTCTTTTCCCTTCTGAAATAGCGTTTATGAGGAATGAATTGAATGAATGAACATTATCAATAAAATTGTGAGACGTAGCATGGAGTTTCATGATTTCATGTGTATGTGCTTTCAATATGAATTCTGAACTTTAGAAAATGTGCATATTAGGGCAAAACGACTTTGTTACTTTCTTCTCCTCTTTCTAACACCTTCTGCTGCAGTTGCACACCTCTGTAATCATTTAAAATCATAATCATAATTATCTTTACGTGATGATCATCGCTAGAATTATGCTTACGTTATGATTCGAGATTGTCATTACTCGTGATGTTCAAGATCACCTATTCTCATTACTATAAATATCATGCTCATGTTCATGTATATATTTATAATCGGTGTTCTGAATGTTAAGTCATCAACCTCCCCCCCCCCACCCCCTTACTACCACCAAGACGTCTACTATCTATACGCCCTGCTTTACCGGGTCCGTGTGAACCAGTAACGCATTTTTGGTAATCTGTGCCGGTATCCAAGTAATGCGTCCCAGATCTTCACATCTTTGGGCACACAGTGATCGATCCTACCAGCATACTCCCTTTCATGTCTTTTGTTCGTCGACACACCGGGGTAAGAAGCGATGTTGCCTCCCATGGGCAGCCTAAGGTCTCCGATCGAAATTGAAGCCCTGGAGATTAATCGAACATATTTGGCAACAGGCGCCAGTTGTCAGGATATAGGTGTATGTATCATAGTAGGGTTGAAACGAAAAGTGTCTAAGTGGCAAAATTATCACATTGTCTATACTAATATTTGTATCATTTGACCTCGGACCATTATTTTGTTGACTAACCTTGTTCGGGCCGATTTCCACCCGCAAAAACGTCACAATTTTCACACAAAACAGTGTATTCTTGTAAACCTCGCATCTGGGAAATTTCTATAGAATATTGGCCCGAATTCAAGAAGGTGGTTTATGCAAATTTCTTCCGCGTAAATATGATTGACAGATTTCGTATGCCAACAGAGGTCCAGTGACAAACGAGCGTTGATATGCGCATGACAAAGGTATGGCTATTTCATGCTTATTTTAGACCATGGTCTAAGTTCAAAATCACCTTCGTGAATTCGGGCCATTTCGACTGAAAGTGTACTATATTGTTCTTACATACGCATTTCCTAGAATTTTCCGTTGTAAAGTGTTACTGATTAATTAGATGTTGAACGTTCAACTTGTCAGCATGCGTCATTTAATCTTTTTTCTATATTCTTTTTTACTTGCAATCACTGGAAACAATTACTTATATACAATTACGTAAAGTAACATATTGCATAAAAAAAATAAAGTGTTTTTCAAAGACTAATATAAAGACAGAGTGAAATTCGTAGATTATATTTGTACGTGATGTTTGTACAAACAAGAATCGAGAAAATGTTAAAGTGAATCAACTTATAATCTAATTTAAAGAAACGTGTTTTGAAAAAAAAAATACAAAGGGGAAAAAGATATGATGTATAGTCCGATGCATGTGTATAAGTCTACAGTCGATGTGGACCCATTCTTTGTTGTTGTTTTTGTCGTCTCTGTGGAAAATGAACACAATCTTTGGGGTCAACCGTTACCCAAGAGAACAAGCTCAACAAATCGCAGTCGTATCACAATTGGTACGCCGCGGCCTTTATAATAGTGAATGAAGCCTCAAGAGGACCACGCGCTGTTCAGGGGGAAAAACAATGTCTTTATTGTTGGTGTCTGCGGGTGCCTTGCCACTGTTACTACCGCTGTTGACCGTGTTTTGTTTGGCGTTTCCACGTCTTGTGATAATGAAGGGAAGTAACAGGCGACATCCAAACACACTCTTCCCTGGACAATACTTGATGACCGAGTTTAGCGTATGTTGCGTGATTCAAGGTGAGCCTTATGAAAGAAAAGAGAAATTGTACTACCTCGTTTACTTGTTCACCAAACATGGCGAGTAACCACAGAACAAGGTGGCCCACAAAGTAACTGCATGGCGACCTGTAGTCAAATAATCATTGTGGTTAAATGACAAAAGCTTTTACCTAGTTTCATTTCTAAAAGATCTCTCTCATTTCTTCACATTTGTCATTCTCCCAAGCATAAATGGACAGTCATATATGCAAATAGGCTTGAAATGTAAAGCCTTTTAAAGATGGCATATCTTGAGCAAAAAAAAAAATGTGTGACTATAAGAGACAGTAAAAAAAAAGGGACAAACGAAGAGACAATTTTGTTTTAATAACAGCCTTTTCGTTTAGACTGTGAACTAAAATGTTGTACTAAAATTTTCAAGACGACCATTAAGCAAATAACGGAGAGAATTGTCGACGCAAAAGAAAGTGTAAAGCCACACTTTCTTTGCAGATTTAACTGCTACGTTGTAAATAGAACGGACTAACTGCGAATCCGGTGATCTTCTGTCAGCAGAGCACGTGGACAACCAGAGGAAGGAAAGAAAAATAACAATAATCAAAGGAAATTTCTTCACTTATTCAAGGACAATTCAAGGACAACGCGTGAGAAACGTGTGAACCTTTGAAAACGTAACCCACTTAATCTGATCTAATGTTCAATAGCGTTTTGTTTTGATCTGTTTTGTTTTGTTCTGTTCTGTTCGGTCAAGTGTGAAAAGTAACATCATTGCTCAGAATTTGGTTTTGATCGAACGCGACATATGTCACAATAATCGATCAATCCCGTTAACATTTACAGGAAACCGTGGGAAGATCTCTACCCATCCCAATACCATGTTTCGCCTTCTCCGGGGATCATATCGGATTTTGCAAATAACCCCCCCCCCCCCCACACACACACATACACACACACACACACACGCACACACACAAATACACACAAACTCACACACACACACAAACAAACAAACAAACAAACAAACACACAAATAACAAACACACACTCACGACCAGATATTTGCCAGTCACAACTTTATTGCTAAAATAAAGATCTAGAAAGAATAGATATCATTTCTAACACTTGTTTTCCAACGATTATATCATAGCTGTTCAACATTATTGTAACCACTGATAACACGTTATTCGTACTTTTTTGTGACTTTCAACCAGATGAGATTTGAGGATGAAGTTGAAAATGAGGTTAGCTCCTCTCTCTCTCTCTCTCTCTTTGCATATATATATATATATATATATATATATATATATATATATACATATATATATAAGTAAACATATATGTTATATATATATATATACATGTATTATATATACATATATGTAAGCATACAATATATAATATAAATAAATGTATATAACTGAATGCCTATATTTTGCAGAAAATCCCACTTGATTTGGTAAAGCGGTCACGTTGTAAAGTATGTCCTGGGTGTGTTTCTTCCAAGTTTAGCACTTGGATGCTCTTGGAACTGCATACTAAGTAAGTTAATGTGTGAACACAATGGATAGAATTTGGAGGGAAGGCATTCCTGACATGCTTTAGAAAGATCCTCATTTCTCTCTTACCATGTTGACCACTGAAGCAAATCGGATGGGGTTTTCTGTAAGATGTGGGTAATAAGTTAGGGTTTCATACCCTGAAATTGTATTTGGATTGATTCACTATTCTATAGTAATCGTTTCGGAGGGTCCCGTTGTATTTTTGGGGGACATTTGGTACATATATATATATATATATATACATGTATATATATTTATATATGTATGTATATATATATATATATATATATATATATATATATATATATATATTTGTATTCGTGACATACATGTTTAGTAATATCTGTAAGTAATAAAGTGTTGGTATTGACAGCATGATGCATTTCTTGAGTTCTGTTCCATTTGTTGTATATGAGTGACGAGATGAAAGTTCATATTGTGGACATTTGGCCCCCATAATTTTTAAGACTGATAGACTGCATGGTTTTAGTGGCTGCAGAATTGATATCAGTGGACGCTCACCACGCCCAATCGATTACCATCTCTTTCTTAGCTTTATGTAGGGTTTGTTTTCTCATGCAAGTCTCGACATGAAGGGCGTGTTTCCATGGAGATGATGACAAGTTTTACCTGAAAACAAGAATGGATAATAAATGCACAGTAACAATTCATCAATCATCAAGTAGGCCTAACCATTATTTGAATAGTAACGAATCAGTATCAATTCAAATGTTCAATGTTATGACTATATCATTCAACACCGTTCTGTTGCGCGCGCAATGTGATTACTCACGATAGATCAAGGCGTGGCCCTTTCATGACACCAATACAGCTGTCACGGATCCACTTTCAAAAGGAGGTGTTGGAGATAGGACAGAAGTTGAAATATGGGAATACATTGGCTAGAAAAGGTATTCCCCCCCCCCCCTCCCTTCAAACTCCCTTGTAACCTTGTTGAAATCCTATACCCTGCCAGGAAAAGTTAGATATCCTGCGATGAAATTATTAATACTATGAGTATTCTGCATCTGACGAATGTTCTTCATCGCGCCTCTTCTAATATTTTATCTTGATTATTTTTTTCACACATTTTCGCTGTCCTTTTTCTTATCTTTTTCATTGTGTTTAGATACAAGTGATCATCACTGATTTTTCTGGGTGAACAAATTTGTGTCTTTTCCACATGTTTCTCCTCCAAAGTTTGACGCTCCTCGATTATTGTCAAGACAAGAATCGATTTTCGTTGATGCGTTGATTAATTGATTGAACTTTTTGTGTTTTGTTTTCAAACAGAATCCGAGTTCTCGCTTTTAATTCGTTTTGATTGTTTGCTAATGAAATGAAGTGAGTGTTTTTGTTTAAGTTGATTCTGAATAAGCTTTTTCTCTATTGATTGAACTTTTGTGTTTTGTTTTAAACAGAACACGAGTTCTCACTTTTAATTTGTTTTGATTATTTTTTTAATGAAATTAAGTGATTTTTTTTTTTTGGTTTAAGTTGATTTTGAATAACCTCTTCTCTAAACTATAAAAAAAATGACACATTTATGTGAAACAATTCTCATACAAGGGAAAAAGGTTATGGGTGAGGCTTGTAAATTGAAGCTCTTTAATGAAAATGAAATGAAGACAAACCCTAACAGATACGAATAATTATAATGAGATTGACCCGAACAGACATTCGCTGCTTGCAAGTGTGATAGCGCCCTCGCATACGATGATGGCCTGTAACTATGTACAAACGTACGAGCCATAGAGTTCTGTGGCCATGGATAATACATTTCCTCCCTGTGTCAACAAGCACTGTGTGGGGGGTTTTCCCCCCTTTTGGTGGTAATTTCGCAAAGTCCGTGATTACTAGCGCTCTACTTGAAATCTTTGCAAATTGGGGACTGATACCGCAGGTTGAATAAAAGAATATGAACGAATATAGCAAAACAAAACAAAACAAAACAAGCACGATGAAATTTACAAGTATAGGTATATATTGAGGTCATACATAATCATGATATGAATGTATCAAACACACATCTTTTTTTTTCTTGATCTTAATCGAATTTCATTCAAATCATACGTGCATTACCAATTTGCGGGTATAATATGAAAAAGACAATACATATACAATCCAAAACCAAAACAGATAATTTTCCAATATGTACAGCAATAATATCTCTCTACATCGATAACAATAAAATCAATCAGAAATTACGCACACACACACACACACACACACGAACACATATAATATATACATATATATATATATATATATATATATATATGCGTGTGTGTGTGTGTGTGTGCGTGTGCGTGTGTGTGTTCATTGAGACATTTTAGTTGCTGCACAGACTGTCTTTTTAACGTCTTTTTGGGAGAGGGGGTATATAGGACACAACAATAACTGAATAATAACATTTTAAAAAACTGTGTATGCAGCAATGTTTGCACACATCGGGTTTTTTTTTCTTGCCCATTTCCCCCATCTTATTAGATTTGTCCAAAGGATGTGAAAATGAACACCTCGTTTTGGCAAGATTAGTCCACACAAAGCAGTGCACTCGACAATGTTTGGCTCGAGCTGTTAAAAACCCTAGCTCAATTCTCGCTAAGAGTGCTGTACATGTATCAAGATTGTAAAAACGTGTGCAGCGCCCCAACGAAATGAATAGAGGGGGTACAACCATCACGGTGCCAGGTAAAAATGGCAGAGGTAAAAATGGCAGAGGTAGAAATGGCAGAGGTAAAAATGGCAGAGGTAAAAATGGCAGAGGTAAAAATGGCAGGGGTAAAAATGGCAGAGGTAAAAATGGCAGGGGTAAAAATGGCAGAGGTAAAAATGGCAGAGGTAAAAATGGCAGAGGTAAAAATGGCAGGGGTAAAATGGCAGAGGTAAAAATGGCAGGGGTAAAAATGGCAGAGGTAAAAATGGCAGGGGTAAAAATGGCAGAGGTAGAAATGGCAGAGGTAAAAATGGCAGTGGCAAAAATGGCAGGGGTAACAATGGCAGGGGTAAAAATGGCAGAGGTAAAAATGGCAGAGGTAAAAATGGCAGCGGTAAAAATGGCAGAGGTAAATGATTATGTGGCAAAAATGTCAGAGGTAAAGTTTTCAGTGGTCGAAATGTCAGTGGTCAAAATGCTAGAGATAAAAATGCCACTGATGAAAATTTCGTCGTTTAAATGTGAGAGGACGAGGTAAAAGTGACAGAGATTTTTTTTTCCTTCATGTTTCTGACACCTTTCTCGCAATACGCGCTTTTCGTGCCTTCTTCTCCTGAAATAAAGCACGGGGGAGACCGGGGAGAAATGGGACACGGGGAGAAATATGGGACACTCATGTAACTTGAAAAACGCTCGGCCAGTCAACAATCCAATTATATCAGTAAAAAGATGAGCCTCGGTACACCTGAAAATGGACATATTAACCACTATACAGCTCTACAGGTATCTTGTCAGTAAAATATCAAACTCACTTCAGATCTGGTAGGTCCTATACTATATTAATAAGTATCTTTAAAAGCGTGCAAACTTCTGAAAATAAAATTGCTTGATAACAGACATGCAGGTATGAAAAATGATATTATTGGCACGGATCTTTTACTGTTTCCATTTGGTTTCCGTTACCACTAGGAGAAATTTCGAGATTTTTGTTTTTGCGCCATGTGATACTTGAACAATGTAATAAAATATTTTGCAAAAGCTTATTTTTTTGCACCGTATGATACTTGAACAATGTAATAAGATATTTTGCAAGAGCTTACTTATGTCTGCCGATACATCTGCTGTAGTTTGTTTTTTGCGTTTTGTATTTTTACTTCTACATTATGCCGTGATCAGGCCTTGTGAGATAAATAGGCTCCTACGAAACCTAAATGTGAGAAAATAATATTGAACAGGTGAAAAATTAGCGGTTTGCTTCGACTATGTCTCCTTCACTTCTTATAACCACTAAACAGTTCAAGAAATGAAAAATAATGACAATATACTAGCCTGGACGTGAGCGGAATTCGTTTGTGTAAGAGTGTGTATGTGAGAGTATGTATCTGCGTAACTATATGTTTATACCAAAAGTGGGTTCGTGTGTGTGTGTGTTTGTGTGTGTGTGATAACTTCATTGGGCGAAACAACGTTGGATTAAACTGTTTAAGGGCTTTGCAGCATTGTTGGAACCCCCTTATAATGATAGGTAATAATAATAATAATAATAATAATAATAATAATAATAATGATAATGATAATAATAATAATGATAATAATAATGATAATATGATAATACTGAATAATAAAATAATTTACCATAGGACTACTAGGCTCTTAGCTGGTTTATCATTTCTCTGCACACAGACAGATTACGCCACTGCACTTGAATCAAACCCAGAATGCTGAGAGTGTTCTAATCTCTTTAAAACATAATTCATTCAATATTCTTCAAACCTGCAATTTGGAATTGAAAATTCGATAAATACAGTTTGCTCTGGCTAGGCTATCATTCGAAACCTCTTCATACGTTTATATCTCACGAAATCACTCTCATTATACTTCTGACATTGTACTTCTGCCATTTTTACCTCTGCCATTATTACCTCTGCCGTTTTTACCTCTGCCATTTTTACCTCTTCCATTTCTACCTCTGCCATTTTTACCCCTGCCATTTTTACCTCTGCCATTTGTACCCCTGCCATTTTTACCTCTGCCATTTTTACCCCTGCCATTTTTACCTCTGCCATTTTTACCTCTGCCATTTTTACCTCTGCCATTTCTACCTCTGCCATTTTTAACCTCTGCCATTTTTACCTCTGCCATTTTTACCTCTGCCATTTCTACCTCTGCCATTTGTACCCCTGCCATTTTTACCTCTGCCATTTTTACCTCTGCCATTTTTACCCCTGCCATTTGTACCACTGCCATTTTTACCTCTGCCATTTTTACCTCTGCCATTAAAAGAAGTAACTGTTATACAAAGACCAGCAGAATTTAATCTTATTTGACTGAGGTGCAGAAGGAGATAACTTGAGATATTCATCAGAATAATTGATGTTAGATTTACTGAATTAATGTAGATCGATCGGTTATCGTATACCTCTACGACGCACGGACACAAGTAATTTTCTGATGAACTCAAATCCAGTTTTCTGAACTTCTCAAAATGTAAAATTTGAGCAGAAAGAATTGGGATCGCTTTTCCCACCTTCGCCTATAGAATATCAACGCGAGAATATTCTGCATTATGAATAAAAACGTTGGGTTCAACTTTTTCTACATAAAAAGGCATGGTTCTACCATCTTACGATCGGGATATTCCCCCAGTACATGTGGATTAATTCCACCCGTAGAAGATGAGCTTGGACCGCAGAGAACAGAAAGCCTAATCCATCTTTAGAAATAAAAAATGAGCAGAACCGGAACGCTCGTTGTATAAGACGCTTTACCCTTGGTGATTGTGTCTGCCTAGCAACGGATAAACAAAACAGTCTTTGTGTCTTCTCTGGAGGGATCGCCCCCATCATCTGACGAAACTAGAACGTCTTGAACAATGTGACCATGCGTCCTTATCCGAACATTTTAATTGCAGCCAGTGCAACAGAAGAGACTGTTTGGAGGAACAGAGTCAATGCACATGACAAAGCCGACGCAGACTACTCAGAGCCCGTCCGCCATTATATTTCAGCACGTGCACCAGGTGACGTGTTGGAAAATTACAATCTCTTCCTGTAGCCTATCGTATCTTCATCATTTCACCAGAACTTGTATCCACTCCGAATAGGTTCCATCGATCAAACAACTGAAGTTTATGCCCGGTGCAGACCACTTGGTCATTGAAAACTGAAGCAGCACCCCCAATATCCTCGGCACTTAGGGGTCGCAATTGATATACATACTAATGAACACTTACACGCACACACACACACACATACACACACACAAACAAACAAAGCAAATGAATAACAAATAAATAAAAAAATTGATAATTAAAATAGATGAATAAATATGTTGCTGCATCCCATCCTGATGCATTTACCATCTACTCAGTATTTCAAAGTTTACAAACGCCGGTGGCACGGGTACTTAGTGGTACTATACTCCGCACTCGGCAATGATAATTATAATCTGTTAAGCTCCCGAGATTCTCACTATGCTCCTTGGCTATTGTTACTCACAATAAGAAGTATGCACTAGGATTAATACGTGAACAGTCTCTTTCTGTCTATGCGCAAAGGAAGGAATACTAAGCTTGCTTTCTATTTGTAGCAGAACCGGTATAGCAGGAGTGAACTTTCCTACTGCGAGGAAATGATTACTATTGGGCTGTGCATGAAAAAAGAAAAAAAAAATCTATAAGATAATCTCGGGCGGTTGCATTTCGTGATTGACGTTAACTCTTATTCATCGGCAGTCTTGTGTGGATTCATTTAGATTCATGTTTTTAAAGTTAGTCCAATTTCATTACATCTTATTTCCCCCTTTTGTCTCTATTGCAAAGTTGACAAACTTTGAGTTGATAATGCTTCTTTACTGAACATGTTATATCATGTACACTTATTAATACGTACAAGACAAAACATATGTATTAAGATAATCATATGGAAGATCTACTATTATTCACAAGATGAACTACTTTCTAAAGCTTGTAATTTGTTTATCTTTAATTACTCCTTTTATTTTCAAATTACCCGGTTGGCTGTTAATCTACATTATACATGAACAAATAATTGCCTTAACCAAGTTTAATCTTGTATAATTACTGCAGAACAGAATTTCTTTTCCTAAGAAACGAAGGGACAGGTCAAACGCTATTTTTGACACTTCTGACATTTTATATCAATCTTCCCTATTCCTCATCTAAAAAGGCAATTCTTGATCAGTCAAAAAAATAGTCTGAAAAGAAAAAGTACAATTTTATAAGCACAACAATGAAAATTCGATCAAAATAGGGTGAAAGTTCGGGCGTTTATGAAATTGTAAATTTTCGGGGTTTTTTTTGGCAAAATAGTTCTCGAACAGTTGATATGAATGTACAATTGAGAGAGCTGATGACGTCATCTCACAATATCCTATTCATCATATCATGTACAAAAAAAAGAACAAATTGATGTAAATTCAATTTTTCAACAGTAAAACAATGTTATTCTTGACCTAATGAGTTCAGAATAATGATCAGTCAGATATACAATAGATTAGGATACAAAACTGGGGCATCATTTTGTTGAAACAAAAATTGAAAAGCTGAAATTCAAGGTTTTTTCTATCTATAAGGCAAGTTTTGAGGGAATGGCATCATCAATTCATTCAATTAAATGTCCATTTTGTCTCTTTAAGAAGTATACTGTAGAAATTAGCTCATTTTCACTATTCATTTTTTTTAAATTCTATTCCGATAAAATTTTAACAGTTGTGCTGATTTTTTCCTCTCTTATTTATCAGACAAAATCTTAAGTAGCTAATGGATAGTAAAAGGGAGCTGAATACTGCTTATCCAATATAGTGGCGAGTCATTGGAGTAAAACTGAGTTTCAAAAGACTGAGCTTATAGATTGTAAACATTCAAGTAATCTGGAATTCCCCGTTAATCATTGTGAATTGAATGAAATCAAAGCATTAATACACAGTGATATACTTTCTCCATAGTTGGAAATTCTGAGGATATTATGGTTTATAAACGAAAGCCAACCAAACAGTGCTAATACTCAAGCAAAATATTTGCTTCTTTTCTGTTTCTTTACACAAAATTGAAACTTTCGAATATGATTTGTGCCCAGCAATTGCACTTGGACAGCATTAACTGCTGCATTGCAGTTGACTAAATTTATCGGCTAGTAGAAAGACCATGCCTTCCCTTATAGCCCGCCTTTATAGACGGTTCCTAGTGGCTCGCACATTGAGATGGCAACGTGCGTTATTCCGAAGCGAGCATGAACTCCTTCCCCTTTTAAAGATCTGCCATTGTAGAAACATTGCGGCAAGGGGTACAATAATGAATCGGGGCATAGACGGTCTGCGTTGGTCCGTCCACTGGAAACACTTAAGTCGGTCGGACAAAGGACCAACCCTTTACAAAAGGGATTATCGTAAGGAGCGTTGAGGCGTAGCACGGACGGGTCGATTGTCTATGATTTAGGGGTGATCGATTTGTTGGGGGGAGAAAGTAAAGATTGCTGAAAATATTGATCACCTTATGAATATTTTATATCGCAGAGAAAGATTTGCGGCCAAGGATAAGTGAAATCACTGCCTGCGACGCTATTCCATGGATCTCTGTCCATATCTACCGTAGATGTTTGATAACGAGTCTGAGTTCTGATTCTGGTACTAGAAGAGCAAGATCTTCTTCAATAGGAGGAAGACGATCAGGCTAAGTTCTCGACGCTGGCTTTGGCTTGGATTCGTCCATTGTAATCTCGGACAGTCACGCAAGGGAGTCTTAGTAGGAGTCTTATGCAAATCCACATGCCGCGTGTTATTTGGCGTCCTTCGCTACGACTGTAGTATCCACAGTGATCGCGGCAATATTGCCACGGTTGCCAAGCTATTGCCTAGCAACAGACGGCAATGCCCTAAACATCGTCTTCAGGTGGGACCGACACCCATGATAGCGCGCCACACCGGTCTTTGCCCACATTGTAGAACTCGCGAGCCATTACGAAAGAAGGAAAAGTGTTGAGTTCCCGCACTTCCACATCTAACTACAGGACTAAGTTCACAAGGTGTTTTAAATCTTCCTCTACAAAGCAACAAAGGTAAGCACTGACGTATTTCTAGATAATGTCCTATTATTGTAATTGTTTTAACCTACATGTAGAATATTTTTTGACGAGCCACTGGATTAAACTTTTAGTATTTGTGTGAATAGTTCTCCTGTTGGTGGTAACACGTGAACTAGGTAACGTATGCGACCAGAAGTTTTCGGGTAGATAAAGTTATATAACTAACATGGTGAGCACCTGTTTAATGTAGTTTTCCTTTATAGCATATCCATGCAAACCATATATCATGAACTCGCGCAATCTCGATTTGATAACGGACGCTAAGACATTAAATCACGGTTATCCAAGATCACAGGATCACATGTCCTAAGGTGACATACTTAAAAATATAAACATTTATATACATATATATCTAGTTCGTATACAGCCCTCTCTATCCAGTTAACGCACTTGTTAAGTACATTTTTGGGGGATAATTAATTGTATCTTTTTGAATGTGTGTCGTTTCAAAACCTTTTGTCAAGCTAAGGTAGGCCTATATCTTCCAAATAAACTGTGGTGTGTGTCGAAAAATCACCGAATTCTCATTCTTGTTCACTGTTTTCCGAACTCGATGCAATGTGTAGTGAAATATCAACTCTTGCAAGGGTACAACACGCTTCCATTCTTTTAACATCCGCCATTATATTGCGCTTCCACGTTCAATCATTAGCTTGGGTGATGTGAACGTACATGTATAGTTCCTCGTTACGTAAGATATTCGCTCTACAAAGAAAATCTTGGACCACATTCACAAGAGGAAACAGAAAGCTGATCTAGAAGAATAGTTAGTGATTGATAAAACATCAGCATGTATACTACCATTCTTCATTCGGAACCCCTTCATTCTTGTTACCACCATTCAATGCAGGAGCAATGCCTGCTTGTTGGTTTCTCTGGATGTTAAGTAGAACAGATAATGGAGTATCACTCAGGGAGACGAATGAGAAAAGCCACGCTCATGCATCATGTTTGATTCATTGTATCTCTTATCTTTCCGCAGATGGCTAGCATGAACGCTCTGCTGTTTGCACTCATCGCCTTGTTCTGCCTCATGACATCAGGTAAGCGAGTCGATTTAAGAATATTGTGAGAGATGAAATACTTATACTCAAAAGACAAGAGAGAGAGAAAAAAAAAATAGACCCCGAATAAACCTGTGTTGCATTTGTTCTTCTCGGTTTTTATCAGGACAAGGGTGAAGTTAACTTCATACTTTGCGACGTTTTCTCAGACTTCTCTTTTTTGGGGAAAGGGGGACGGGGGATGGGAGTAATTTGTTTTATTTATTTTTTGTTTTGTTTTGTTTTATTACTTTTACTCTTGAATTAGTATGCAGCTAATTGAATTCGTGTGTATTTGATCAGCCTCTTAGCATTAGGATTTGTTTTGGTTTTTTCAGCGCGGATTACCATCACTCATGATTTGTTTTTGAAAAATAAAAATAGTCGGCACATGTGTTTGATCATATTCGTTTTCTTTGTCTGTGTCCGCCATTCAGTTTCCTGTGATGAGGGGTCAGGGGACGACGGGAGTGCTGCCACAGAAACGATGTTTGACGTCACAGAAGTGGTGACTGAGCTGGTGACTGACGAAGACGATGATGACTCTCCATCTGGTAAGATTTCCCGCTCAATCATGTGGTCAGGTGTCGGACGTTTAAAGCCTTGTTGCTTCCTTTCAAACATTTATGCTGCTGAATGCATTTTTGAAGAGTCATGTAATGAAATTCTTCAGTCGAGTAAAGATTTGGCCATAAGAGCTTTGTGTTTTTCATTTAAAAAATATATATCTAAGTGGAAATGGTAGTGTCGCATCACAACAGATTTCGTGAGAATCTTGATTGACAAATGACTGACGGTACTCTTGTCCTTATTTCTTTCTGTCTTCGCAGATATCCAAGCGTTTGGCTTGGTCATCAGCAACGACTTCGAAGAGTTTGTTCTTGACATCGACAACATTGTCACATACAGCGTCACTATCAAGAACGCCGGCGGTACGGATATTTCCAGCAGTTCGGACGACCTATACGACCTCAGTCTCGTCCTCAGCGACAGCTCGAACCCGAATTCGAATTCAGCAACAACCACCACTATTGCTCCCCTGCTGACGTCCGCCACAAACCTTGGTAGCGCGATCGCTGCGGGTAGCTCCATCGTCATCGAGAATGTTCACACAATGATCAACATCGCCAGCGACAACTGCACCACGTACGAAGGAGGCTACACGTGTATCGTCATCTCGAAAGCCGATGGGGCTTCGTACGATGACTCGAGCTCGACGAACAACTATTACTGCCTGAGCTTTGGGGCTGTTGCTGACGGCAATGCTGGTACCTTAACGTGTTCGGGTAAGACGCCGTTTCTTCTCATTGTTCTTTTCACAGTATGTGCCTCACTTATTGTACTTGCGTCAAACTTGTTCATTTACGTAACAATCTCATCACTAAGAGTATTTCTGAAAAACGCGATCTTACCTGTCGGCATGAGAGTACCGATTGGCTTGCATCTCACATACAGTACATGCACGACAAATAGATATGCGAAAGTCCTTAGAATACACCCCGAAATAAATGCATATCAAATGTCATAGATGTTTTCATTTGCATAGTCAGTTGTATCTGCAAACAAAAACGAGATTTGCATTTAACGAAATCATCTTTTAATGTAGAAAATTAAACGCATGTTATTAACTTATTGTAACTTAAATTAACTTTATCATTTCTATCTTTCTCATTTTTTTCCCGACAGCATGCGCCGCGAAAGTCAGTGTCATCGTTTTGCTTCTGTCAGCGTTGATGGTTTTCTTCACGTCTACATAAGTTGTCGAAATTCAGACATTCACTCCGAATTCAACATTATAAACTACTTTATGCATCGGTGTTGCCTTATCCCCAAGTTTCCACTTCGTGTTCTGACGCTCTCTTTCGAACATAAGCCATGTACATGATGCATTTCGATGAACTCGAGGGACTGCAACCGTCATGGGGTAAATGCCCATGATCAATTCGTCATTGATTTTTTCCGTCCATCGTTGCTGATTGAGGCAACGAGTATTTTTCAGTGTGACGAATTGACGCGTGCCATCAAAAGGGCGCCCCCACCGTCCTCACATCGTGCTGCAGCGTCCGGCAGCCAGTCAGCATCACTGGAGGTCAGCATGAGGGGTGCTTTTCAGACTGCATGTGTCAGTAGGGATCCACCAGAAGAGTGCTTATTGTGACGTCACTTCCGATCATGACAAGAGCTGCGAGCGAACTCTACCGGCAACACTCTCTGAAAAAGGCGGCGACCAACGAAAGATAACGCCCAGTGGTGAACACTCTATTCGTTTACTACAGCTGATGAGACGTAGCAGAGTAAATGGTTGACTGGAAAATACGTTGATATTGGGTCGATGTGCTGAGTAAATCGTCTTGCATTCCAAAACCGTCTCTATTAATCGTAAAGCTCTGTACTGTCAAAGTTATTTCATGGTATGCCAAAAAAAAAATCTCTATCTTTCTGTAGATCGCGCAAAATGAAGTTTTTCCTACTGTACATCTGGAAAACTCTTAAAAATGCTACACGAATGGAAGCATGCCAATCATTTCTTGTTCATCTAGGAAGTTTTTTTCCCTAACATTTAAATCAAATTTTACCAAATTATCCGCATTTTAACCCTGCATTTGCTTGTTTTAGAGCGGCCTGCCATGTAACGCACTGAAGTGTGTGACTTTGTACAGTGTAAATACTTTGATCCAAATTGTACATATTTATATAAAATATTCTTTAGATATGTCTGTATTGCAAGGAAAAATACTGAACATGTTTGATACTGCTGCCCTGATTCGCTCGCTCAATTCGAAAAAATTGTAATTATTCCCCCGTTTTCACCGGATGAATTTTTTTTTTTTTTGCAATGCTTATAATTGTCCAAATTCAGCAACAAAGACGTTGTGTGTCTATCTCGTCCCTAAATCAAGAGCATCGTGCGAACAGGAGCAAGCTGTAAAATTATTTTTCTCTTGGAATGACTGCTTGGCGTTCTGGTTAGCATGACTGAAAGATTATGTCATTGATGCAATAATAGCATTCGATGTGTTTGTTTTTATTTTCATGTGAAGTTTGGCTGACTACAAAAGAAATACACTTGATATGAAAACTGATTTTTGTTTACCGGTCATCTAATGTCTGAATTATAGCTAGTCAGAGAGAGAGAGAGAGACATTCACTTCCGCTACGTTTATATCAGATACAGCAATTTAGGCAGAACATGAATGGTATATACAGCCAGAGAGAAAGACACACAATAGACTAATAAGAGTGAGAAAGAGAAAGGGCGGGGCGAGGGGAAGAATACGACAAGGAGTTTCTATAACAATACTGTCATTAGCGACTTACATTGTTTTGCATAGCTCAAATGCACGAAGGCACATTCACGCATACACACACCCATGTACAAGTTGTACTTGCACGCGTTGCTTTCTTTGGCACACTGGTGCCCAATGCATGCTTCGATGCACATTTTGGTCACACTACATCAATTAGCGATATTTTGTGTGCAAAGCGACTGAGAAGGGATGTGGAGCAAACGAGAGGAATACGAAAAGACACACAATGTGTATCACTTACTAGTTTCAGATATGTTTGTGTGTGTGTGTGTGTGTGTGTGTGTGTGTGTGTGTGCGTGACTGTGTGTGTGTGTGTGTGTGTAATACGTAGACAAACCTTCGAGTAGGGCTACGAAAGATGAATCACTTTACACTATATAAGATTCATATACATATTATGTTATGTTTTGTATATATATATATATATATATATATATATATATATATATATATATACAAAACATATACGTATCCAGCTAATGTTTAGACCATTTTTTTTTCAACACAGAGCAATTTTGATTGGGGTGGTATTTAGTATATAACACAATTTGAAAACAAAGTCCAAGTAATGTGGTTTTTTTTTAAAGAAAGTCCACCTAAAGTAGAAATTAGGATTGTATATATATATATATATATATATATATATATATATATATATATATATACATAATATATCAACTTAGCATTTTCATCCCTGATGAAGGGGGAAACCCCAAAAATTTGGAATTTCTTTTTTCTAAATACCAATTCGAATAAATGCATTTCTATATCCCGTCCGTCCTTCTACACTTCATGTACTATAACTGCCGATACGCTGATGAAATTTATGTAATATATATATATATATATATATATATATATATATATATATATATATATATATATGAAATATGCGAAAGATGTTTAATCACCTTACACTGTATATTTAATGATTGGGTGGAAGAAAAGTGGGACGTAGATATACAGATTAAAAGTAAGTACTTTCGTTGAGTTGTTTTTCTTGTGACCGCTCAGCCGGTGGTGGCGCTCTCTAGGCTGAGAGTATAATATATATAGCTCCAAGGAAGACACACGTATTCCTTGGTATAAACTCGGCCAAGAGTTAAGACCCAGTCAGTACTCTTTCTGTCCTTGAACATGATGATGACCTGCGTAAGGTTACGGTGCACTGGTCGGCACCTGCCAAACAACAACAACAACGATAACGACGACTACTACAACAACAAAACAGCAACAGCAAAAAACATAAAACACAACAAAACAAACATACAACACAATACGAAACAAAAGACAAACTTATTAAATAATAGAAAAACTACTGAACCAAAAGAAAAAAAAATCTTGTGCTTCGTCTTCATATTCTAAAACCTCTAGACGCGGAGTTTGCAGTTGACAGTTTCAAGGCACATGCTTTGATGATTATTCCTTTTTCAGAGCATGCTTCAGATAAGAATAAAGACAGTTGGTAGAAATTGAAAAGATATGTTCATAAGCTTTTTTTAATTTTCCGAATGCTGGAATTTTCGCTTCATTGTTTTTATCATTAGCAGTAGTTTCCGAGGCATCATCCTTAACGGAAACTATACATCAACGTGACTGTCTGTATAACAGTCCTGCTTTGGAAGATTTATTGGGAAAGTGTACAAGGTTTTAATTCAAATATGTGACAGTAATAACATAACATTAAGCTTCTTAATGTTGTTAGTATTTTTGGAAAATCTAGAACAAAAAAAAATAGATAAATAAATGCAGTCTTACATGAAAGACGCAGCAAAAAAGACCTGGCTAGGACGAGACAGAATTAATCTATTTCTGATAATCTACTGACGAAGCAGTCCTCCGGAAAAAGATGTAGGTATGAATGTGACAAAGTCTACGGAGATTCCAGGATATCATAGAAGAGATAGGCTTAAGGTGATAATTGCGGTGACAATTGCGCCAACAACGGCAGACAAACACAGACACCCTTCTCGGAAGCCAAGCATGGAATAGACAGACATTCTCGCCACATGTTCGCGAAGTACTGTCGTCAAAATATTGATACATTTTAAACATTAATGATTTGTGGCACCTTGCCAACCGCCTGAATTTGTGGTACACGCCCTATTTCAAAGGGCACATATATACCAGGAGCGGGACAGACGCGTCTCCACTCCTCCAGCGTCTCACCATCAGTAAGGTTTGAAAACCTCAGACGAGCTAGTTCTACCATTGCGTCTTGGTCTAACGGGAGGTGAGTTTACACAATTACAGTTTTCAAATCGAATTTGTGCATAAAATGCAGCCATAGGCGAAAATCACCACTACAATTATGAAACCTTCAGTAGAAATGTTTCAGATGTTAATGAGAAGCAAACCACTTAACTTACCAAGAACTATTTTGTGTTAGATAAATGACATCTTGCGTTGAATTGCTTTTGTTGCAAGTGATAGACGAATTGCTCTTCGTCACTAATAAACACCAATTATTCAGATTTTCAGTAGTAACCATGCTAAAAATGTCTGCAACTTCATAAAGTCACATTGACAGTATATAAAGAGTTCGGTTTCAAAAGGTATTACATCCATAATTTCAAGTTCTGAGAAAAACGTGATGTTTTAATTATCATATTTAGGAAGCTCAGGCTGGAATGATATTTCCCCCTATTATACTGCTAGATGATACAACACTAATAAAACCACTCTCTAAGAAAATCCAGGTTCATTCATTTATTTTTCATGAATTAAACATTTTTATATTTTCGTGGATATAGTACCTTTTGCAACCGAAAGTGGATGTAGTACCTTTTGAAACCGAAATATCGCATGCCATAGATATATTCAGTGTTATGTTTCGCGGATTTATTTTTTTCAGCAATGGTGTTGATGGGGATGGGATACGAGGTCAAGGGGGCCTAGGTAATTGACAATGCCCTGCCCTATTAAGCATCAAGAATAACAAACCAATGTGCATCGCTAATGCCCCACTTCACCCTTGCTGACTAATATTTTGAATGAATGACTGTCATTGGTCATAAGCATGGGGGGGGGGATCCATTATGCGTGAACGGGTATAGATGGGGAGGGGTCACAATATCTCACCAGGTGATTTCTCTCTTCCCTTTTCTCCTTTTGTTTTTCTCTCACGAGCTTTATCTCATGATTTCTTATCTTTTTCCTGTATGTATTACATTTTTGGCCATTTTTCTCTCTGTGAATTCTCCCTTCACGTGTCTCAAAAGTACTGTATTCATTATCTTTTCTTTTTTTTTTTCAATGTAACTTCTCAGGGAAAAGGTGGAAAAGCAGCATCTGAATGTTCTGTATTCTCTCAACACTGTAATTAAATTTATTACATGAATTTCATTCTTGTTTGTTCTTTATCAGGTAAGAGAAATCTGATAATCTAATAGCTGATGAAAATCAAGACCGTCGATGAGTAATATGACCACCTATACTAAACGCACATTTGGTATTACCTATGTGATATTGTATAAGTAAAAGATGTTATTTACAAGAATGAATATAAATCTAGTGTTCAAAGCTGTATGTCACTATGTACTTTCAAGCCCTGGTACTTGACATCATGTACGTATAGAATATCACAGCATACCCAACGGTAAAGCACTGTTGGTAGGGATGTCAGGATTTCATGCCATTGTATACATTTAACAAAGTAACTTTGCTTTCAGACTAGTTGTCAAAAACTTATTAGCTGTGAAGCTATTTATGTAAGAAATAGACCATACCCATGGCAGGCGCAGCCGTGGGGGCTCGGGCCCCCACACTTTTTGTGCACCATACAAAGGAATACATAAGGTGTCATCACACTTTTTTTTCAACCCGGAAGTACGTAAGTGGCACTAAAATAGAAATAGATAGATATCAATAAAGACTTTTTTTTTGCTTGTCAGGTGAAAACACCCGGAAATGGGAGGGGAGAGAATGAGCTTGTTAGCTCATGAAACCCGGAAGTGGGCCCCCACACTTTTGAAAACGCTGCGCCGGCCCTGATACCTACACAGTGTCTGTACTTTATTCTGGGGACAATTTATGGCTCCAACTCCGTATCCGGGCACTTACCCCCTGGGCAACTACCCTCCGGATAACTGCCACCCGGATAATTACCCCCCAGGTCTATTCCCCCTTAGGGCAACTACCCCCCGGACAACTACCCTCCTAGGGCAATCACCCTCCAGGGCCATTACCCCCTAGGACAACTACCACCCGGTCATCTACCCTCCTAGGGCAACTACCCCCAAGGGCAATTACCCTTAGGACATCTACCCCCCGGATAACTACCCCCTGGGTAACTACCCCCTGGATGACTACCCCCCGGATAACTACCCCCCAGATAACTACCACCCGGATAACTACCCCCTGGATAACTACCCCCCGGATAACTACCCCCTGGATAACTACCCCCCGGATAACTACCCCCTGGGTAACTACCCCCCGGATAACTACCCCCACGATAACTACCACCCGGATAACTACCCCCCGGATAACTACCACCCGGATAACTACCACCCGGATTACTACCCCCCCCCCCATAACCATACCCCGACCCCCCCCCCACCCCTCCTGATACTTACCTACTGGACAACCCTCCCTCCCCGCCCCCGAAAGTTCCCACCCTTTGTAATTTTTCCAGAAGATCATAACACCATATCAGCAGATGCACCTTTCTCTTACACTGTCATCATTTACTCTTTTGGCTTGTCATTTTCTACCGTTATAACACATCAGAAGATAAACATAAGAAAAGGAGAGTTGATTTCACTGCAATTCATATTCCCTTAACATTAGCGAGGGACCCTTCGATATAAAGCCATAATTTCTGATAGGATCCGGGCACGGTTTTATGAAGTCAGTCCTGACAAGCTATCAGTTCCACACAATTACCAATCGTTGTAGGTCGATCAAAGCAGGTCCATGGTAACAAGTCGGTAACTCGAGCTTATCAATCAAGCAGAACCCATGGTTTTATTGAAATTATTAGAGACCAACAAGATGTCATAACTGGCAAACTTTTATCAAACGGTGCCCTAATTTGTCATAAGAGTAAAATTACAGCTTGTTTTACATACAAGTAGAATTGTGCTAGTTTTCAAATTAAATGTTCTCGACACTTTATGGGGAAATCCAGTTCAAATATAAGTTAGTCTGATTAGAAAGAGTAAAATATTATGAGTTTAACGGTATTTCTTTTTTTTTTTTTACAAAACACCCCTAGTTGTTAACGAGGTCTTTTGTCCTGCACCCTGAGAGTTGTGGTTGACAGAATCCTTTTTACATTATAGGGCTGCTCTGTTTTATCCCGGCCATTTCAAGAGTATTTTTTTTTCACAAAAACTTGAATCCTTCTTGGAATAACATGCTCTTTAATATGTCGTAAGGGGTTTCTAATTTTCTCACCCAAAAGATGTTTAAAACCTGAAGTTAGGTCTCGACCAAAACCAGACGATATGAAAAAATGGGTTGTTTTTTTCAATTCAAATAGCAAACGTTGTTCGAAAATAAAAATGAGAGACGTAATTTTCTGGGGGAGAGTTATTGTAAGAGGGGTGACTGTTTGGAGCCTAATTTTAATAAGGAGTAATTGTCAAGGGAGGTAATGCTCTGCGATGATCATACCAAGGAGGTGACAATCTCTTCCCACATTCTTGATATACTAGTTGTTAATGCCCAATGATGCAGTAGGGCAATTCTGAAATGAGCGTTAATGGTATAACAGTAAAATAGTTACAAAATTGATGAAACAATGCAAGGAAAGCAAATTAAGACAGAGACGAAGTACACAAATAAAGATACAGTGCACTCCCGTTACAACGAACACGGTTATAACGAAATTTCGTTATAACGAAGCAAAACTTCTGGTCCCAAAAGTATCGCCATTAAAGTCTATGGTACAAAATTCGCTTATGACGAAGACGGTTATAACAAAATTTTCGTCATCACGAAGTCTTTTCTGAGCACCACTGACAAAGAAAAACAAAGGAACTGTGCTCCGTTATAACGAAATGCGGATCGCATTCGAAAATGCGTAGCGGAACAAGCATTTTTAAAGCGTCTCTGCATGAGCGAACGCATCATTGAATGTTCACTCCGTGTATCACGCACAGTTTCCGAGGGGAACTTGCGTTATTGTAATACAATAATCTGAGTTCAGATAAGGTTTGTTTCATTGTTCCGAAGTCCTTTCATACAAAACACACAGATTCTGATACAACTAAATGTCCGTTAGTTCGGAAATGAAATAGGGTTTGTTATTGAGCACATTTTGGCGTTATTCCAAAGGTTCGTTAATCCGATAATAAAATATGGTCCTTATTCTCATTCTTATACGGTTCGTTAGTCCGAATATGATAGGAATTCAAAACGTTCGTTAATCGGAACATTACAAAAAGTATCGTTAATCCATGGTGGAAAAAGGAGAGTACACTAACAAAACTTAAGAACTGCAATCCTTATAATCGTCTTAAGACAAATAAATCTTCGAAATAACTAACCTTTCTCATTTTTTTTTTTCATTAACAAAATTTCTTCGGAATAACGAACCCTATTTCATTTTCAGATGAAAAAGCCTTCGGAACAACGGGCTTTCTGAATAGTGAACCTTTCTCACTTTTTGATTTATAAACCTTCAAAATGACGAACCTCATTTCATTTTCAGATCAACGAACCTTCGGAAAATGAACAATATATTATTTTGATCTAAATTATGAACTTTCGGAATAATGATTCTTCAGAAATGCGAACCTTCAGATAAACAAACCATCGGAATCCCGGGAATGGCGAAACTTTGGAATAAGGAGCCTTTGGAGTAACGTACTTTAGTAAGAAAAGAACCTTTGGAATAGCGAACTGTAACCAAATCCTACACCGTCATTTTCTACACGTGTGACAACACAAACAACTTTATGCTCTTTTTAAAATGTAATATTTAACCGAAATTAAAAAGGTATTCTCCCATCTCACATAGCCTTCCAGCGTATGATGAGGATTCAACAAATATAATTTTTTATGCGTGGTTTCCTTCTTTTCGTTATACATTGCATATTATATTTGTTCGGTTATAACGAAATTTCGTTAAAACGAAAAAAAAAAAAACTGCCGGTCCTGAGCATTTCGTTTTAACGGGAGTGCATTGCACATGAACACACACGAGATTAATCCCTTGTAATGAGAGAAAGAGGAAAGGTGAGTAATGGATGACAGGAATAGACTACCTTCACGGTGGACAGAGAAAAGCGAGAGGGAAGAGGAAGATGATGGGTCAAAACCAGGGCACGTGAGGCATGAGATATAAGCTCCTCCAAATAAAGAAGTGTTACATGGAGTTGTGGTAAACGATAGACGATTGTGGTTAAAAAAATATTGCAAAAAGTATAACTCATTCTGAAGTGTAACATTTCTTCAAAATGTCTTTAATTCAATGGTAAAGGCATTCAAACTTAAAACTTCTTTTATACTATACTATCAAGAGAAATCCGAAATTTCGGAGCAGTAAAAGAAAATACAGATTTAGCGAAAATAGTTTTGGTTAAAGGCATTGACATTTTACTGGATTACCGGGTAGGATATGAAGGGACAGCTTCGTGTTTTATGAACATAGAGTCAAAATACAGAGGGAGAAATTAAGCTTGTACATAAATCGTCCTAAATGCAAACGATACAAATCGTAAATCCTTAAGATGTTGTTTTCATAAGATGATGTATCAGTATGGTACTCCGTGATTCCTGGCAAATAATACAAAGAACTTCGTTTCCTGTAGTAATGATATCCTTTTTATTAAACGTAAGAGTCGGGGGGGGGGGGGGGAGGGTGGTGGGGGGCAATGACCCGGGAGGTAGTTACCCAGGGGGTAATTGACGTGGTGCACTGTCCTGGGGGTAATTTTCCTCTTGATAGTTATAGGGGAGGGGGAGTTGTAGGCCTACTTATCCGGGCTAATCATCCATGGGGAGTTATCGGAGGGGGTAGTTATTGGGTGGAAGTTATCTGGGGTCTAGTTATCGGAGGAGGGGTAATTAACCTGGGGACAATTATCCTGCTGGTAATTATCGGGGGGGGGGGGGTAGTTATCCGGAGGGTAATTATCCGGGGGGTAATTATCCGGGGGTAGTTATCCGAGGGGTAGTTATCCGGGGGGTAGTTATCCTGGGGGTAGTTACCCAGGGGGTAGTTCTCCTGGGGGTAGTTACCCTGGGGGTAGTTCTCCGGGGGGTAGTTATCCAGGGGGTAGTTTTCCGGGGGGTAATTATCCAGGGGGTAGTTATCCGCGGGGGTAGTTATCCAGGGGAAGTTATCCGAGGGGTAGTTATCCAGGGGGTAGTTTTCCTAAGGGGGAATTGCCCTGGGGGGTGATTGCCCTAGGAGGGTAGTTGTCCGGGGGGTAGTTGCCCTAGGGGGTAATTACCCTGGAGGGTAATTGCCCTTGGAGGGTAGTTGTCCGGGGGGTAGTTGCCCTAGGGGGGAATTGTCCTGGGGGGTAATTATCCGGGTGGTAATTATCCGGAGGGTGGTTTTCCAGGGGGTACTGTTCCTAGACCCCTCAAACTCAACACCCTAGCAGCAACGTACGGTACCGGTGACTAACAGTAAATGCAGTACATGGGACTACATGAGAGTCGCGTAATTTCTCCAGTTTCTCCGCCGTTTCTCCTTTACTCTTGTCGACTGCTTTTAATTCACGATCCTTCTCCTGGGATGATTTGTTTTGTCAACGAGTTCTTCTTCATTTTCCTACATTGCTTGATCGAAATATGATGAGTTTTTCAAGATATTGGTCAGATTTGCGTGGTGATTTTAACAGAAAGCCAAAAAGCCAAAAGCCAACTTCTATTGTTTACAGATTAAAGTCAGTAGACAATGGTAGAAGGTCAAGCCAATGCTGCTCTCTGATTCGTCAATTTCCCGATGATGTCATTGGAGTGGATGTAGTACCTTTTGCAACCCAACTGAAATGGATGTAGTACCTTTTGCAACCGAACTGATTTTTAAATGTCATTTTTAAACACTTTCTGGTTGGAAATTCAGCTTTTTGTTAGTACAGGTGTAAAGAGGTCCTAAAATTGAATACATCAAGACCAAAAAGTGGATTTTGATGGAAAATGGATGTAGTACCTTTTGCAACTGAGCTCTTCATATTGCTTCTACAAAAGAAAACTTTATTTGTATGCACCAACTCAGGTTATCAAGACCATCCAGTCATCTTCTTTTTTTCAATTCAATAGTTCAATAGTTTATTGATTTCCATATCAAAAAAGACAGAAAAAGAGAACATGATTCAGAGCGGTACAAATTGTCGATTGGTCTTTCATTCGTCTGATAAGGGCAGTTTTTTAAAAAAATACAATATAAAGTATATGCACGAATGATGTTATGCAAAAAGAAACAATGCACTTTGTCATGGCAACAAAAATAGTAAATAGCCATAACGGTGGAAAACACTTTTCCACTAAAAAGCCAAGCTTGTAAGATATGGAACACTGGAACAAAACAACGAAAGCACTAATTTGTTATGCCAATGAAATACATTTATATCAAATTCTTTTAGATATACTATTGTACATTTACTCATTGATATATGATGCTAATGCTATGAACAATACTTACTATGATTTTAGGATACAAACGTATAAACTATATTATAACATAACACATTTATGGCACAGACAATATTTGGCCGGGTATGCCAGGAAGAATTACCAAAAAGGAAGATAATATTTTATACATGCGGCCACACAAAACAATAACGACAACAACAATAATAGCACCAAACACAGAAATAACAGAAATGGAGAAAAATGTACACACACAGCTACTGAACAACGAAGAATAAGGAAAGAGGAGTACAAAGAGCAGGGAAGAATGGAGAAAGACAAAGAAAAGGAAAAGGAAAGGAATGGAAGAGGTCTGTGGACACGCTACAAAAATCTCAAGGACAAGTGAAACAAGACGGATTTTTCATTAAACGGAATTAAGTGATATGTATACACGTAGAATGCAAATATTTGTTGAATTCGTATTTGAATGTAATTAACTTAACATATTCTTTTAAATCAACATCTAAGCTATTTTCTCATTATTTCAGTTAAACAAGGACATACATTCTTATCCCATTAGACAATCTGAACAATTTCATATACATAATCTAGGACGTTGATGGCTCTGAAATCTATCAGACACACCGGAACCGCTGATTTGGAACTCTTCCTTCTGAAATTTGAAATGTAAAGTCCACGTACTCTCTTAAGCAAACTGTAAAACAATGTTGCTCTTTGGATATCAGGGATTTCATTATGTCCTTGTAAGTGTACTGTACATGAAATTCCTTCCTGGAAATATATCGCCGTACTTAATCTATTACGTATATCATTCTGCCGACCATGATCTGTAACTGTTCACCTTTACCTCGGGGAGAAAATAAATTTTATCATGCCTTGTTGATCAGTGATCCAGGTGACTTAATTTTGTGTAAACGTTTAATGAAAGCAGACAGACCTTTCCTTTCCTTCCTCCTTTTTATCCTATCTCCATGCAAGTCACCCCTCCCTCCTGGTTCGGTGTAAAAATGGCAGAGGTAAAAATGGCGGAGGTAAAAATGGCAGGGGTAAAAATGGCAGGGGTACAAATGGCAGAGGTAGAAATGGCAGAGGTAAAAATGGCAGAGGTAAAAATGGCAGGGGTACAAATGGCAGAGGTAGAAATGGCAGAGGTACAAATGGCAGAGGTAAAAACGGCAGAGGCAATAATGGCAGAGGTAAAAATGGCAGAAGTACAATGTCAGAAGTATAATGAGAGTGATTTCGTGAGATATAAACGTATGAAGAGGTTTCGAATGATAGCCTAGCCAGAGCAAACTGTATTTATCGAATTTTCAATTCCAAATTGCAGGTTTGAAGAATATTGAATGAATTATGTTTTAAAGAGATTAGAACACTCTCAGCATTCTGGGTTTGATTCAAGTGCAGTGGCGTAATCTGTCTGTGTGCAGAGAAATAATAAACCAGCTAAGAGCCTAGTAGTCCTATGGTAAATTATTTTATTATTCAGTATTATCATTATTATCATTATTATTATCATTATTATTATTATCATTATTATTATTATTATTATTATTACTACTACTACTACCTATCATTATAAGGGGGTTCCAACAATGCTGTAAAGCCCTTAAACAGTTTAATCCTACGTTGTTTCGCCCAATGAAGTTATCACACACACACACACACACACACACACACACACACGCACGAACCCACTTTTGGTATAAACATATACGCAGATATACATACTCTCACATACACACTCTTACACAAACGAATTCCGCTCACGTCCAGGCTAGTATATTGTCATTATTTTTCATTTCTTGAACTGTTTAGTGTAAAGAAGTGAAGGAGACATAGTCGAAGCAAACCGCTAATTTTTAACCTGTTCAATATTATTTTCTCACATTTAGGTTTCGTAGGAGCCTATTTATCTCGCAAGGCCTGATCACGGCATAATGTAGAAGTAAAAATACAAAACGCAAAAAACAAACTACAGCAGATGTATCGGCAGACATAAGTAAGCTCTTGCAAAATATCTTATTACATTGTTCAAGTATCATACGGTGCAAAAAAATAAGCTTTTGCAAAATATTTTATTACATTGTTCAAGTATCACATGGCGCAAAAACAAAAATCTCGAAATTTCTCCTAGTGGTAACGGAAACCAAATGGAAACAGTAAAAGATCCGTGCCAATAATATCATTTTTCATACCTGCATGTCTGTTATCAAGCAATTTTATTTTCAGAAGTTTGCACGCTTTTAAAGATACTTATTAATATAGTATAGGACCTACCAGATCTAAAGTGAGTTTGATATTTTACTGACAAGATACCTGTAGAGCTGTATAGTGGTTAATATGTCCATTTTCAGGTGTACCGAGGCTCATCTTTTTACTGATATAATTGGATTGTTGACTGGCCGAGCGTTTTTCAAGTTACATGAGTGTCCCATATTTCTCCCCGTGTCCCATTTCTCCCCGGTCTCCCCCGTGCTTTATTTCAGGAGAAGAAGGCACGAAAAGCGCGTATTGCGAGAAAGGTGTCAGAAACATGAAGGAAAAAAATCTCTGTCACTTTTACCTCGTCATCTCACATTTAAACGACTAAATTTTCATCAGTGGCATTTTTATCTCTAGCATTTTGACCGCTGACATTTCGACCACTGACAACTTTACCTCTGACATTTTTACCACATAATTATTTACCTCTGCCATTTTTACCGCTGCCATTTTTACATCTGCCGTTTTTACCTCTGCCATTTTTACCCCTGCCATTTTTACCTCTGCCATTTTTACCCCTGCCATTTTTACCCCTGCCATTTTTACCACTGCCATTTTTACCTCTGCCATTTCTACCTCTGCCATTTTTACCCCTGCCATTTTTACCTCTGCCATTTTTACCCCTGCCATTCTTACCTCTGCCATTTCACCCCTGCCATTTTTACCTCTGCCATTTTTACCTCTGCCATTTTTACCCCTGCCATTTTTACCTCTGCCATTTTTACCCCTGCCATTTTTACTTCTGCCATTTTTACCCCTGCCATTTTTACCTCTGCCATTTTTGCCTCTGCCATTTTTACCTCTGCCATTTTTACCCCTGCCATTTTTACCTCTGCCATTTTTACCCCTGCCATTTTTACTTCTGCCATTTTTACCCCTGCCATTTTTACCTCTGCCATTTTTACCTCTGCCATTTTTACCTCTGCCATTTCTACCTCTGCCATTTTTACCTCTGCCATTTTTACCTGGCACCTCCCTCCTATCAGGGAGGTGCTGGAGAAGGAGAGACAACTACTGCTCTCCTTTGAAGTCATGCGCGGCACCGCCGAGAAGTTATGCGTTCAACTACAGGTGAAAAACAGGTGCTTTGACAAAAGAGAGCATCAACAATCGGGACGGGCTCTCACATCTAGAAAATACTTGCCCCAACTGCAGTTCACTCTCTCTTTCAATGTGATGGCAACAATTAATTTGCGTACCTTGAATTGGAGCAGCGAATCAAAATGCAATGTAAAACTTGCAATTTTAACAGCAAATAGTTTAAAAGCATGCTGGAGCACGCTTTAGTGGAGTACTTTATTTGAAAGATCAAAATATACCAGATTAAGAGATAAAAAACAAACATACGGAAATGTGCGCAATACAGAAAAATATCAGGTTTCTAAGAGGGCCTAATTTTCATTTCATTTCGATATGCGCATTACGAAGAAACTAGAAATAGGCCCTTCATGTTTATAAGATTGAATTCTTTCCCAAACTATACTAAATCAATTCCAGTATGTCATTTAAAATTTTACGGTGAAATGAAGCTTGTAATTCAACGAAAGGTGAAATGCGCTCTTCGTCTCCGAACTTCGTCTTGCAACTAGAACGGTGCCGAGCATGACTTCAAAGCGTAGTGGAATGCTAGATATCCCATTGGGCCGAATGCATAAACGCTAGCAATTGCTTGTGCTAGCCTTTTACTCGAATCCGTATGCATAAAAACAAGCAATTGCTTGCGAGCAGAAAAGCTTTTGCTACCAAGCACAAGCAATTGCTTGCTGCCCTCAAGCATTTGCTTAGAGACCAAGCATTTGCTTAAAAACGTATGCATAAAACATACCTTTTGCTAGTTCTTGCTAGCAATTGCTTACGATTTTCCAAGCTCTGTAAAATGAGCTTGAGCTTTTGCTTAACCGGAACGTTCCTTTTTTTAGTCATTTTCATATTCATGATAGAAAGACCACACTTGTGAAGGAGTGGTATAAATCTACAAGAAATTACTCCCGAGTAGTGTAAGACACTTTTTCATTTCAGCAACGGGAATGTCCAGTGATTAGCACGCAAAATGTGATGAATATCAGGTAGGATGTCTGACTTCGGTAGAGAGCAAGGAGACCTCTTTCCGCGTGCGATCTGGCAGATCCGGGCTACTACTTGAAGCTGCAGTGATGAGAATACAGCCAGTAATACGTATGTGTGTATAGATGTGTGTGAATGTGTCTGTGTGTGCATTACATAGCTCTTCTGCTATGTCAGGAAATGTTTCCACACACACATGCCCTTTTAAATACGTGCTGTCACACTCGCCTTTGTTCTTGTGTTCGCACAGGCGTGAAGTCCCTTTTGTTGAAAACGCAAGCAATGCTTGTGCGGGACAAGCAAAAGGTGTTAGCATAAGCAAAAGGTTATGCATATGGATTTAAGCAATTGCTTGAGCTAGACCTTTTGCTAGACGAGCTTGTGCTTTTGCTTGAAGCAATTGCTTACAAGCAATTGCTTGTTTTATGCATTCGGCCCATTATGTAACGCCTTGAACCCAAACATGTGTTTGCATGAATTACGAAGAGTTGTCACTCCATCTCTGTAGCACCTCCCTGCTCCTGTTTATTTTGACATATTTATTACGTATACGAGGGGCGCATGCAAAGCTACGCTTAAAGGAGACCTCCGGATGATTTTCAGATTTTTGTATTTGAATGATTAGATTAGTTATAGTGAGTACAGAGTCTCAGATTTTATGATGACTGGGATGATGAATAAGAATATTTTCAAAATTTAGAACAAATTGCAATGAACAAGGATGATGACATGGCAGAGTTACCATAAGTATGCATGAGTTGGGGCTCAAAGAAGCAGAACAAAAGAAGAAGGCATGCATAGATTGTACACAGAGGAAGCGGTATTGTAAAAGAATTACACTGCTACATTTCTGAAATATGTGAAACTCCTATGTCATCATCCTTGTTCAGTGTAATTTGTTTAAGTTTTTTCAAAGTGTTGTTTCTCTGATCAAAAACCACAATAAATTCCACAAATCTTTACATGGAGTTCTCGATTTAGGTACTACACGATGTGAAATTATGAAAATTGTCTCGAATGTCCCTTTAAGCTGCAGCACTTCTGCATTATTCATTGTATCGCTGACACGTTTTGCTGTACATTGTAAAGGCAATTAAGAAAAACGAATATGTTAACAACTTATGTTTATGTATATCTATGCATGGCACCAACAAAACATGTACATGCTTGTTTATGTACAATGATAATGCAGAAAAGTCATACATAAACACACTGGTCTAACCCGAGTATGGTGTTTTAAAGCAGGAACTAATCAGCTGTACAGAGATCGAAAGTGACCGTAGATATCGGGCTTATCGTTCATTGGCTTTTAAAAGAAGTCGAGACCCCGTAGATATAAATGTCGAATCGACTGCGATTTTCTGATGTAAACTTGCAAAACTAATCGAGCTCGCGCAAACAGGTATTGCACATTTCACATCCAATATCGAAGCATTGAATTTCATTTGTATTCTATACACTTGAAAAACACGTGTGATATATCGACCAACTGGGTTGAGAGAGGTTTTTTTTTTGTTTGTTTTTTTTTTGTGTGTGACAATTTCTATTGATACTCCAACGACTACCAAGCTGACTTCCTAACTCGAGTTTGACTTGACCGAGAATTGAAACATGCGTAATGTTGATAATCTCTAATGTCAAATATGATAATCAGGGACGAAAATCGAGAGACGAGGAGATGCATTTGATGTTCGCTATTATTTTCTCCATTATATGCAGACAGCAGAAACAACGCTGCCATGGCGACAAAGGCCTGTATTTGCTTGTTGGCTGCGGTATTTATTCTTGGTAAGTGTGTCAAACCATTTCCTCATTATCACACATCAAAGGGTAAAATCGGAAATGGACCAGTTTTGTTGTTGTTGTTGTTGTTGTTGTTGTTGTTACTAAAACGACACTGACCTTAAAGGGAGATGGGGATCTTGCGAAATTCCACTTATGAAATAGTACAGAGCATACCATTCTAAGAGGAATTCAAAGTTTATTGGATGAAAATTGGTTTTAGAATAGTGGAGATATGAAAAAAAAATAAGAAAGACAATGCAATCATAATAAAAGGTGAGTCCCACCTTTCATTAGGGCCGCTCTGTTTTAGATATCTCAGCCATTTCAAAACCAATTTTCATTAAATAAACGGTGGAATTACATCTTGTGTATAATACAAGAGCTTCCTCGTTTCCTCGCTGAAAAATGTTAGAAATGTGAAAACAAGTTAGCTCGTAGCAAAAACTATACGATCCCTTAAAAGCATTTAGAGGGCTTGAAACCACCTTTTTTCACTATGTTCCCTTAAAAATACTGAATCTGATAATTAAGGATATTGAGAAAGATTGTATAATACTTCCATCTGACAACGAGGAGGTTTTCCCATAGATGGCAGCATTGCAAGAATAGTTGGGTTCACTGAATCATCATGGATTTTACATATCGATCATAATCATTGACTGTGGAGGTGGACCAATAGTACACTTGTAGTGGCGTGCCTCTAAAGAATGTTAAACACAATATTACGCCACGTCTAATTCACCTTATTAGGGAAACCTTTTAAGAGGCAGGATGAGCCTTGTGTCGTCAACATTGCACAGCAACTAAAAAAGCTTTGGAATGTTACAATTCACGTTCATGTCAGTTTCCACCGAATATGAGCATTCGTTGCTACTGCGTACCCTGATCACACATTGAAATCAAATCATCATAATTATTTTCATTGCATGGAGTATAGGCAGAAAACAATCTGATTTAGTCCACAATTCAGTAACCACCACAATCCCTACATAGGTGAAGAAGTCACAATTACCTATAATTGCAAGGTTATATTACAACACAAAAATGATATGATGCGAGGGATACATGCAGTTTCATTTATTCTAGCCCCCCCCCCCAAAAAAAAAGATAAGAGTAAAAATGCGAGAAAAAAATTCAAAGATAGAGGACGTGTGGAAAATATGGTTGCTTTATCACCATTGATTCGCGGAAACATGTGAAAGTTTAGAATTCTACAGCGTTCTTAATCTCTTGTCTGCTTTTGATGAAATTTCTCTAGGTCGATTTGTTCGAATTTGCTCTATTCACTGAAGACAACACTGACATAATGTTGAAATGGCATTCTAAGCTGGTATGAATGTACTATTACTGTTAAGGTGCAATGTAAAACATTTAAGAGGCCCAGAATCTAGCAATATCAGTATACCCAAGAAGGAAGGAACATTATAGTGAAAAATAAAATATGTGTGTGTGTGTGTGTGTGTGTGTGTGTGTGTGTGCGTGCGGAGTTGTGATAATGCAATTGAATCAACATTATTATCGTTATAAGATTTTTTACTCTTTAAAGGACAAGTTCACCTTCATGTACATGTGGATTGAGTGAATGCAACAATATTAGTAGAACACATCAGTGAAAGTTTGAGGAAAATCCGACAATCCGTTCAAAAGTTATGAATTTTTTAAGTATCTGCGCAATTACTGCTGGATGAGAAGACTACTGCAGTGTGTGATGTCACATGCGTACAACGATATAATGAAAATTAAAAGAGAATTTCACATTTTACTTTTTGAATAAAGTGCACATTTCTTGGACTTGTTACTGACGTATGTTAAGGATGATATTATTCCCCTTGCCTTCTGAAAGAGAGAAGTCGAGTGTTCTTTTGTTATACGAAAAAAGTGAAAATAAGGTGAATTTTCTTTATACTTTCTTTATACCGTTGTACTCATGTGACATCACAAGCTACAGTAGTCTTCTCATCCAGCCATGACTGAGCAGAAACTTGAAAAATTCATAACTTTTGAACGGATTGTCCGATTTTCCTCAAACTCTCCCTGATGTGTTCTACTAATATTGCTGCATTCACTCAACCCACATGTCTATGAAGGTGAACTTGTCCTTTAAAAGGTGAAAATGGTACCAATGGAGTGAAATGAAATGGAATGAAAATCAATTTTATTCCCAAATTGAGGCAATGAAAGTCAATTGGACTCATATAATTCCACAGGTGTCGTCAGCACCGCCGGACAGGTTGACGGGTCCTTCGAATGCACACAGCTCGAGATGGCTAATCTCTTGGCAATATACCCCAACTGCCCGAAGTGCCGCAAGAGCAGCCAAAACGGTGACCCTAAGTGTGACTGCGGCGACACGGGAAGCGGGCCGGGATGCGACGAGTAGAAGTGATTAAATTCACATCCTTGATTAGAAGAAGACGTGATCACATGACCAAAATGGTCTGTATAAGATAATATAATAATGATTAGACTATTCACCGACAAACAAGACCATACTGTTTTCTTACTTCTTGTAGCAGTATTGATCACTTGTAAACCTAACATTCTGAGGACAAGTTTGTAAAGCCATATTCTAGGTATCCAAAAGGAGAAAATGCTATACAGTCGACTCTGAAGAGAATGAGGAATAAAAAAAAAACAGAAGACAGAAAAGTAGAAGTATAACAAGTTTACTGTTAGGGCACGAACAAAGTCAGAAATGAAAGTGAAGTAAACGAAAAACTTTTAAAGCGGCTGACGTTCAAATAGAAATACAATTAAATTCTCTCTATTATTTAGATGCATTAAAAGGGAAAAAATGAATGTGTTTGATGCTGCTGCCCTTATTCACTCGCTCAGTTCAATTAAAAAAATGTGCAATTGTTCTTTCTTTTATACCGGATCTCATCCCTAAATCAAGAATGTCGTGAAAACAGGAGCAAGCAGCTTTGAAATTATTTTTCTTTTGGAATGACTGCTTGGCATTTTGATTCGCCCAACTGAAAGATTATCGATGCAATGATAGCATTCAATATGTTTGTTTTTGATTGTTATGTGAAGTTTGGCTGATTACAAAGAAATACACTTGATATGAAAACTAACTTTTGTTTACCGGTCATCCTGTGTTACTGTCTGAATTAAAGCTAGTAGGAGAAAGGGAGACATTCAATTCTGCTACGTTTATATCAGATACAGCAAAGGCAGAACATGAGTGCGTAGAATCGCGGTATCGTTGGAAAATTCTTTTTTTGACTCGAATAGAAAGTAGAAAAATGACCACATACAAACTTGGACCCCTCTCCAATTCTGTATTTTCTATTTTCTACCATCAATTGGTGGTTATAGATAGAACACGTCAAAAAAGCAATTTTCCATCTTTCTATCTTAATAGAAAGAGCAAAATACGAAATTGAAGCCAATTTTCTATTTTCTATTTTGCATGTCGAAAGCAAAATTGAAAATTGACGCACCCGATTTTCTATTTTCTGTTCGGAAATACAAATGAAAAAATTATGATAGTCTGCCAAGTAGGATGATTTAAAACATACGTGTTTATACGGTGCACACAGAGCTGCATATTATGGTACTTGTGACACCTAGGTGTAATACATAGGTAATGATTGTGTTCTATTGTTTCATTAATGCAGTCCGAAGCGTGGCGCCTCCCTGTCACGTGGTTGTTTGTTGGCGCCTTTATTGAGGTACTGCTTGGCGGTCTCCTGCCTCATCGGCGGGGCGTGGCAGAGGGCACCATGCTGGTGGTTACTGACCTACGTTTCCCTATACAATTAACTCACCTTTTTCTCATTCCTTCATCTGCGCGTTTATACTGTGTACACAAAGCTGAATATGCTATATTTGTGACACCCAAGTGTAATACACAGGTGATGATTGCGTTCTATTGTTTCATTGTACATTGCAGTCCGAAGCATGGCGCCTCCCCGTCACGTGGTTGTTTGTTGGCGCCTTCATTGAGGTACTGCTTGGCGATCCCTTGCCTCATCGGCGGGGCGTGGCAGGGGGCGCCATGCTGGTGGTTATTGACCGTTCGCGCTGTGACCATACAATGGTGGGCATTCACCCATTCGCATTCAACCAGTGTTGTATCTATGTCATCCCATGTACATAAATTTGTGAATGTAAATCATTCAATTCAAGATGTCTGCATCTGGTATAGGAGAGGTGTTTTATTTTTTTCCTATTTTTTTTTTCTATCACTCTCTGAAAATGGTTAATGTAATACTCATAAATGTCAAGGGACATTTTACCTAGTTTGTTTTTTTTTTCTTTTTCCTTCTGTAACCTGATTTCTTAACTGGTGTATTCTAATTCCTATTATATAGTAGAGCAAGGCTGAAGACGCTCTTTGATAATTGTTAATACGTTATTCTGTAATATATGTGGTACCTCGTGTATGGGATTAATGTTACATTGACTCTGTTTCCAACTAAGATGTAGCATTTTCTTTCTTTTTAGTCTCGTACATCACAGACATTCTAGATGTCAAAATCCCCTGTGCTGCACTCGACAGGTGCCCTCGTGGACACAAGCAATGGCAATCACGCTCACCCTGTACTACACAATCCAATAGACACTGCATTCAATTCAATTACTGATGATTTTTTCGATACGGTAGGACCTTCTTTGGCAGAAAGAGAAGTAAATATTGATCAAAATAATATGTTTTTCGATAATTGTGTTTCAGATAGTTTTAATACATCGTCGAAAGAATTTCATTATGACTTTGATATAGAAAACCAATTGCAAAGCCCATCTTCGGAATATCTTACTCTCAACCAGTTTAATAATGTTGTCAAGGAATATGATCACACCATTTTTTCACTCATACATCTTAATATTAGGAGTATTAATAAACATTTTGAGGAACTGAGGTTACTTTTAGATGATCCCATCAGGAAAAAATTTTCGATAATAGGTTTAACCGAAACCTGGCTTTCCAATGATTTAAGTCTTCCTTTCGCCCTCGACGGATATGATTTTGTAGTTAATAACAGGCAAATTAGGGCGGGTGGGGGCGTTGCTTTATATGTTTCACAAAAGTATGATTATATAGTTCGTGAAGAGCTCAACTGTATGACTGAAGTTATTGAATCTCTTTTCATTGAAATTACAGTCCCTGGCAGTAGAAATATAATCATAGGTGTAATGTATAGACCACCCAGTGCGAATATGAAATCATTTTTGGAATATTTTGCGAATCTAATGAAGGATCCAGTTTTTATTCATAAAAAATGTTTCATAATGGGAGATTTTAATATAGATTTACTGAAACAAAATACAATCTCACAAGATTTTATGGAAATATTTCTATCTGCTTCTTTCTTACCTTTGATATCTAAGCCCACGCGTATAGTTAATGAATCCGCCTCCCTTATTGATAATATTTTTTCTAATATTCTGCCGTCTCCTGATTCTCTTATATTACTTTCAGATATTACAGATCACTTCCCCATTTCGACTAGTTTCTTTTTAAATGATATCATTGATAATAAAGCTAGTTCTTTATTTAGACGAAGAATTACACATGAAAATGTAGCCAGTCTGGGTGCTAGTTTAGACAGGACAGACTGGTCGTCTATTTTTGACTCAAATGATGTGAATTTGTCATTTGAATATTTCATGCATATTTTTACTCAACTCTTGGACATTCATATTCCAAAACGAAGAGAAAAGTCATCCAACTATAAAAAGGTACCCAGGTTACCTTGGATTTCTAAGTCACTTTTGCGTTTAATAAATAGAAAGAATAATTTATATTACAAATTTAAAATGAAACCTACTGAGCAATCAAAACTGAAATATACTAGTTATAAAAATACTTTGACGAAAATTATACGTATTGAAAAGAAAAAATATTATACTAAGCAGTTACAATTTTATAAGCATGATATGCAAAATACATGGAAAGTTTTAAAGCAAGCAATGAATATATCAAATAACAAGTCGAATATTACCAAAATTAGATTTGATGATAAAATTCATGAAGATCCTCATTATATTTGTAATATTCTAAATAATCATTTTTCTTCCATTGGGGAAAATCTTGCAAGCAAAATTCCATCTTCAAATAAACATTTTTCTGAATTTTTAGGTTCACCAAATTTAAACTCAATATTTTTTAGTCCAACATATAGTCAGGAGATAATCAATATTGTTTCTGATTTTCGTTCCAAAAAAAGTGCTGGGCACGATGACATCAGTAATTTTTTGCTGAAGGGGGTAATATCTTCAATTGCGGATCCTTTATCTCATATATTCAATTTATCTCTTTTTTATGGTATTGTTCCTGAAAGTATGAAAATAGCAAAAGTCATCCCTTTGTTTAAAAAAGGTGACAAATTAGATGTTGATAATTATAGACCAATTTCTTTGTTATGTACATTGTCCAAAATTCTTGAAAAAATTGTTTACAAAAGAACTCTTACTTTTTTGAAATTCAATAATATACTCTCAAATACTCAGTTTGGTTTTAGAGAAAAACATAGCACCTCACATGCATTATTGAGTTTTGTTGAAAAAGTAGCACATGCTATCGACAAATCTTCACATCTCATAGGTTTGTTCCTGGACTTCTCCAAGGCCTTTGACACCATTAATCATGATATTTTACTTAATAAACTACAACATTACGGAGTCCGTGGGAAGGCCTTGGAGTGGTTCAGGAGCTACCTCTCGAACAGGAAGCAATATGTCTCTTTAAATGGTTGCAATTCACAAATGTTAAATGTTAAATGTGGGGTCCCACAGGGAAGTTTATTAGGTCCGCTTCTGTTTCTTATTTATATGAATGATTTCTGTAAATCATCAGATATTCTTTCTTTCATTCTCTTTGCGGATGATTCAAATTTGTTTTTTTCGCATAATAATCCTTTTACCCTAGTAAAGACATTAAATTTTGAATTAGAAAAAGTTGCTCAATGGATAAAAGCTAATAAATTATCTCTCAATCTCCAAAAAACAAAATATATGCTTTTCAGCAACTCCATTGAGGCACTACCTGCTGATATTATTTTTGATGGCACACCACTGGAAAATGTTTCTTATATCAAATTTCTGGGAATAACAGTTGATAATAAGCTTTCATGGAAATTTCATATTGATAGTATATGTAAGATTATTTCTCGAAACATCGGTATAATCAACAAGATTAAATTTTGTCTTCCTTTGTCGTCCCTGCTTACATTATATTCATCCCTCATATTGCCTTATTTAAATTACGGTATTCTTGTATGGGGAAATACATATCAAACTCTTTTGGATAAATTACTTCTGCTACAAAAGAAGTCACTGCGTATTATATGTCACACTGCATATTTGTCTCATACTGATCCGTTATTTTTTGAAAATAAAATATTTAAAATTAAAGATTTGTATTTGTTTAATTTAGGACAATTTATGTATAATTACAATAAAAATAATCTTCCATATATATTTGAATCAATGTTTTCAAAAAATCAATCTGTTCATAATTATCCTACAAGGCAATCCAACGAATTTCATTTACCATTTTTTAGGACTTTGCTGGCTCAGCAAACCTTCATCTACGAGGGGCCTAAGTATTGGAACTCACTTCCCAACGACATAATAACAGCACAAACTTTGAATTCTTTTAAGAATAAATTAAAATTCTTTCTGTTGAAATCTTATGATATACAACCAAATTAGCTTCGGTTTCATTCTCTCAATCAAGTCGTTTGTTTGTTTGTTTGTTTGTTTGTTTGTTTGTTTTTACAAGTATTAAGATATCACACAGAAATCATCTTTTAAGGAAAACAATCTGTCTAACATAAGTTTACCTCAGATATTTATTTTATTGTACCAGTAACAGTGAGTCTATTCTCTTTCTCTTTTTTTCTTATATCCGTTCCTATGCATTCATACCGGCATATGCACCCAATCAATCGCAATTTCAAACCAGGGAGCGTTGTATTGTTTTGTTATTGCATTTTAATCATGAAGTACAGTATGCTTGTGTCCACGATGGCGCGTGTTGTACCATAGTCTTATTTCCCCCTTTTTTGTTCTTTTTTTTTCTTCTTCTTTTTTTCCCCTTCCTAAGTTAATTTCATGTCAGTTGACATTGGTTTCTTTGACCTTGTGTACGTATTTTTTGAGGGTCCCATACCCTACAAGCTTTGCTTTTTAAGTGGGACCCTCCATTTCCATTCTAATCTTTGTATCAGGTATATACCTTAGAAACGAAATTCTGTTGTTACTCGTGACCATTTGTACGTTTTCTTTGAAATTGTTATAAATTTGTTCTGTAAATGTATTGTATATATTTTTTCTGTTTATTCAATGGAAATGGAAATAAAATTGAATTGAATTGAAACAAATTAGAAAATTGAAGAGCGCCTTCAACGTCTACTTTCTATTTTTTATTTGGAATACAAAATAGAAAATTGAAAACCGAACTCATCATTAAAAAGTGCGCGGGAATTTTGTAGTCTACCGTACTGAGCGGGCTGGATGCACGTGCGCTTAATCCAGCCATTCATCGTATCTGACCCAAATAAGCATGCATGGGATACATGTCTTGCATGTCTTCAGAACGATGAGGGCGGTCGTCAATTTTCTATTTTGCATTCTGAGTAGAAAATAGAAAGAAGAAGATGAGGGCGCTCTTCAATTTTCTATTTTGTATTCCGAATAGAAAGTAGAAAATTGAGCGCGTCTATTTTTCTGTTTTGCTTTCGACATGCAAAATAGAAAATAGAAAATTGGCTTCAATTTTGTGTTCTGCTTTTTCTATTAAGATGTTAGATGGAAAATTGCACCTTCGAGTGCTAAAGATGTTTGATCTCCTTACACTGTAGATTTATAGATTCGAGTGGAAAAAAAAATGTGCGATAAACAAATGTATACAATTTAAATGACAGCTGTAACTGGATTCTTTGGTTGAATTGGTTTTCTTGTTACCGCTGAGCCGGTGGTGGCGCTGTCTAGGCTGCGAGTATTATAGCTCCAAGGAAGACACACGTATTCCTTGGTATAAACTCGGCCAAGAGTTAAGACCCAGTCAGTACTCTTAGTCTTTCTGTCCTTGAGCATGAGGATAAACTGAGTAAGGTTACGGTGTACCGGTCGGCACCTGCAAAACAACGACGACGACGACGGCGACAACAACAACAACAACAACAACAACAACAACAACAACAACAGGAACACAAATCGCAAAACAACGAAAAACAAAGCAAAACAAAATACAAACTTTAAACAAACAAGGAAAATATCTAATGAACAAAACAAAAGAAGAAATTAACATTGGATGCTTCACCATCCATTCTAAAGCCTCTGGACGCGAGGTTTGAAGATGAAAATTTCATAGACATTATATGGTATGATAATGTGAGATTAAAGACTGTTCGTGAAAAAAAGGACTGATTGTTTTGTTAATCTTTGTTTCATTTTGCGATTGCTGGTATTTTCACTTTCATCGTTTTTATCATCAGAGTAGTTTCAGAGTCATCATCTTTAACGGAAAACTATTAACGCGATTTTCTGCATAACAGTCCCGTGTTGCAAGATTTAGTGGGATATTCTACCAGTGTTTAGTACTGGATGAAACAGTAATACCATTACATGTTGTTGTTGTTGATGATGATGATGATGGTGATGTTATTACTTTTGAAAAGTTAGACAAAAAAAATAATGCAGTCCTACATGAAAGACGCATGAAAAAGGGTCTGACATTTGTAAGTCATAATGACTAGTCGTGACAGAATTAACCTACAGTATTTCTGATAAACCACTTACGAGAAGACCACCTCAAAAGATGTAGGTATTGTGACTAAAGTCTGTGGAGATTCCAGGATATCATAGAAGGGATAGGTTTAAGGTGACAAGTTGATCGATCAATTGAGCCAACAACGGCACACAAACACAAACACTCTTCCCGGAAGCCAAGCATGGAATAGACGGAGATTTTCGCCACATGTTAACAAGGTACTGCCGTCAAAGTATTGATAGATTTTATTCATTTATTGGTTATCACACCCTGAAAAGTAAAGGCGTTGCTCGAACCGCCTGAATTTGTGTTACACGCCCTATTTCAAAGGGCACATATATACCAGGAGCGGGACAGACGCGTCTCCACTCCTCCAGCGTCTTACCATCAGTAAGGTTTGAAAACCTCGGACGAGTTAGTTCTACCATCTTGGTCTAACGTGAGGTGAGTTTACACAATTACAGTTTTCAAATCGAATATGTGTATAAAATGCAGCCATAATTATGAAACCTTCAGTAGAAATGCTTCTGATGTTAATGAGAAGCAAACCAACCGCTTAACTTAACCAAGAACGATATAATGTTTCATAGATGACATCTTGCATCGAATTGTTTTTGTTGCAAGTGGTTGATGAATTGCTGTTCGTCATACGTCACTAATAAGCACCGATTATTCAGTGTTTCAGTAGTAGCCATGCCAAAAATGTCTGCAACTTCAAATAGGTCACATTGACATTATATTGCTTCTACAAAAGGAAGGAACGAATATGCACCGACTCATGATATCGGGGCCTTTCAGACCCTCTATTCGCAGAATTAATAACACTGAAGGTGAACGACATTAATTAATTATTATTTGTTTGTCTGTTTGTTTGTTTTTTTTTTTTTTTTTTCCAAAACTCACTCGTTATGTTTCGCTTACATAACGGTCTGTTGCCATCTTCTTTTTTCTCATTCTTTCAGTTAAACAAGGATATACATTCTTATCCCACTAGACAATCTTATATAAATTTGATTTACATAGCCTAAAACGGCGATGGCTCTGAAGTCTATCAGACACACCAAAACCAAAATATTGTGAACTCTTCCTTCTGAAATTCGAAGTTTAAACTCCATGTACCTATTCTAACTCTTTTAAGAAAGCTGTAAAAATAATGTTGTTCTCTGGATATCAGTGATTTCGTTTTGTCATTGTAAGTGTACTATACATGAAATTCCTTCGTTAATCTAGTGCGTAATCTTGTAACCGACCATGACCTGTAACTATTCACCTGTATGACAGGGAGAAAATATTTTGTCATACCTTGCTGATCAGTGATCCATGTAATCTTACTTTGTGTAAACCTTTAGTGAAAGCAGATTGACCTCTCCTTTGCCTTCTCCTTTCTTCTATCCTATATATCTCTACACAAGTCATCCCTCCCTCCTATTCTTTTCCGATATTTATTATGTACGAGGGCTGCATGCAAATCAGGCCACGATTAAGCTGTAGCCCTCTTGTATTATTCATTATATCGCTGACACGTTTTGTTTTTGTACATTGTAAAGGCAATGAAGAAAAACTACTTCGTTAACAGCTTATGTCTATGTATATGTATGCATGGCACCGACAATACGTTTCCATGTATGTGTATGTACAGTAATAACGCAGGAACCAATAAATCAAATCAGCTCAAATCTAATCAATCAAAAGAAAAAGTCAAATAATATACACACAGGTCCAACCCGAGTATGACGTTTTATAGCAGGAGGTAATCAGCTGTAAAAGAGATTGAAATTAACCGTAGATTTCGTGCTCGTTGTTAATTGGCTTAAAAAGAAGACGAGATGTGGTAGATATCAGTGTCGAATATATTGCAAATTTCTGATGCAAGCTTGCAAAACTAATCGAGCTTGCGCAAACGGGATACTCATTCACAGCCAATATCAAAGCATTGAATTCTTGATTTCATTTTCACTCGATACACGTGAAAACATGACAGGTGTGATATATCGACCGACTGGAGAGAGAGAGCGATTTTGTTTTCTGTGATGATTCCCGTATCGATACTCCACTGACTACCAAGCTGATCACTAAACATGAGTTTGACTTGCCTGAGAATAGAAGATTCCAGATTCCAGATTCCAGATTCAAATTCAGTTTCATTTCCACCAAAAAGACAGAGAAATTATATACAATGTATGAGCAATACATATTGGTAATAATTGCAAAAACGTTAATTAACAAAGTGCATGTTAAAATGGAACATGTATAAAGTCAATATCTTACCTGGTATAAAATGTCAATTATGATAATCAGGGACGAAAATCGTGAGACGAGGAATATGCTCAATGTCCGCTACATAAAACAATATTTGTATTATTTTCTTCATTGATATGCAGACAGCAGAATCAACGTTGCCATGGCGACAAAGGCCTGTATCTGCTTGTTGGCTGCGGTATTTATTCTTGGTAAGTGTGTCAAACCATTTCCTCATTATCACACCTCAAAGGGTAAAATCGGAAATGGTCCATTTTTGTTGCTGTTGTTATTGTTGTTGTTACTAAAAGCGACATTGACCTTAAAGGGATGGTATAGCATTGGTGGAGGTGGGGATTGGGCTTTTAACTTTTTGCGAGATTATGAAGTAGTTCAGAGCATACCATTCTAAGAGGAATTCAAAGTTTATTTGATGAAAATCGGTTATGGAACGGTGGAGATATAAAAAAAAACTGAGGAGAAAAAAACAATCATAATAAAAGATGGGTCCAATCTTTTATTAGGACAGCTCTGTTTTGGATATCTTAGCCATTTCAAAACCAATTTTCATCAAATAAACGGTGGATTCTTCTTGGAATTACGTCTTTCGTATTTCATAAGAGCTTCCTCGTCACCTCAGTGCAAAATGTTAGAAACGTGAAGTTAGGTCGGAACAAACACTATACGATCCCTTCAAGGCATTTAGAAGGCTTGAAACGACTTTTTCCACTATGTCCCTTTAAAGATACACAAAAATCTTATCCTTAAGACGATCGTCTGAAATGAATTTGATAATTACAGAATGAGATATTGAGAAAAATTTTAACATATATACTTACATTTGTCGATAAGGAGGTTTTTCCCCGTAGATGGCAGCATTGCAAAAATAGTGAGGTTTACTGACTCAATATGGATTTTATATTATCAAATTGAGTGTGGGGGTGGAGCAATCGGACACTCTAGTGCTGCGTTTACACCATGTTCACGGCAACCACGGCACCCAAGTTTCAGGCCACCGTGACAAAACGGAGTGGACGTGATGTGGTGAGACGGGATAGGCAAACGTGATAGGCTGTGATTGCCGTGGTTGCCGTGTCAGATTTTTAAACTGTCAAAAAATTTGCCACTACGGCAGTCCCGGTGCTAATGAGGATTCTTGTGTGCATTGATAAAACGGGGTGAACCCAACGAAACACGACGGAACGTAATAGGCGGTAACAAAACTTATTGAAGTTATTGAAAATATTGAAGGTGTAACCTGACCAGACGCCGTGAGAACAGCGTCTGATAGCTATCCCCTGGGCATGGACTGGAACAAACAAGACCAGAACGCAAAGTGGGGATAACAGGAGAATGTCTCATCTACCCACGGCCCACTCCTTTTTGGACAAAATAATACGGCTGTCGTGGCCACGGGAAACATGGTGTAAACGGGTGTTAAACACAATATCACGTCACGTCTAATCCGCCTTATAAGGCAGTAAGGTAAACCTTAAAAAAAAAATCAGGATGAGAACTGTTCCGTCGACATTGCACAGCAACTGAGAAGGCTTTGGAATGTTAGAATGTCACAAGTTTGTCAGTTTTCACCGAATATGAGCATTCGTTATACCACTGCGTATCCTGATCACACGTAGAAATAAAATCATCATATTTTCATTGCACGGAGTATAGGCAGAAAACGATCTGATTTAGTCCGTAATTTAGTAACCACCACAATTCCTAGGTGAAGAAGTCACAATTACCAATAATTGCAAGGTTATAGAAACGCGCACACACACACACACACACACACACACACAAATGATGTGATAAGAAGGATACATGCAGTTTCGATTATTCTAGCCCCAAAAATGGAAAATGCGAGAAAAAAAGTCAGTGTTGGAGGACGTGTGGAAAATATGATTGCTTTATCACCATTGATTCGCGGAAACATGTGAAAGTTTAGAATTCTATAGCCTTCTTAATCTCTTGTCAGCTTTTGATGAAACTTCCCTCTCTCGATTTGTTCTATTTTGCTCTGTTAACTGAAGACAACACTGACATAATGTTGAATTGGCATTCCAAGCTGGTATGAATGTACTGTTAAAAAGGGAATCCAGTCCAAATATATTAAGTTAGTCTGATAAGAAAGAGTAAAATATTATGAGTTCAATGGTATAATTCTGATCGAATTCGGATGAAAAAAAAAATGACATTATGAAGTTTCGCTACTTTTTTTTTTTTGGGGGGGGGGACAGTTCTTGAACGGACAATATGAATATACAAATGACAAAGTGAGCATGTCATTGAACCCACACGCATACATCTTTATATGTATGATATTATATAGGAATCCTGTAAAAAATGTGTGTGTGTGCGCATTTGTGATAATACAATTGAATTAAAATACCGTTATAAGATTAAAGGAAACCAAAATCCAAAATGTCATGTGTGGACAACAATATAAAGAAAATACAAAGGGAATTCCACAAAGATTAACTTTTTTAATGAAATTTTTTTATAATGAAAAACTTTTTTAATGAAAAATTACTTGCCTAACCGCTTTTGGGGATATAATAATTGCTACCCTTAACATATGTCAGTATCAAGCTGATGGAACGTGTAATTTTCATGAAATATAAAGTTTTGTTGAATTCCCTTTATATCTTTTATTGTATTATTGTTGTCCACACATGACGGCATAACTTCTAGTGGTCTCCTCATCCAGCAGTTGCAACACCAACATTGTTAAAAATTCATAACTTTTGCATCGATTGTACGATTTTCCTCAAATTTTCACTGATGTGTTCTACTAATGTTGCTGCTTTCACTCAATCCAACTTTCTCTTTGGGTTTTGGTTTCCTTTAATTACTCTTTGCAAGGCGAAAATGGTAACGTTGGAGTGAAATGAAATGGAATGAAAATCAACTTTATTCCGAAATTGAGACAATGAATGTCAATTGGACTCGTATGATTTCACAGGTATCGTCAGCACCGCCGCACAGGATGACGGGTCAGTCGAATGCACACAGCTCGAGATGGCTCAAATCAAGGCGCGATACCCCAACTGCCCAAAGTGCCGAAAGAGCAGCCAAAACGGCGACCCTAAGTGTGACTGCGGCGACACGGGAAGCGGGCCGGGATGCAACGAGTAGAAGTCATTAAGTTCACATCCTTGATTATAAAAAGACGTGTTCACATGAACGCGTCACATGGAGACTCAAAAAAGCCCTAAATATGCCGGTCTTTAGGATTAAAGGTATATAGTAATAATGAATGGATTATTATTCACCGACAAATAAGACCATATACTCTTTTCTTATTTCTTGTGGCAGTATTGACCACTTGTAAACCTAACATTCTCAGGAGAAGCTTATAAAGTTATATTCTAGGTATGCAAAAAGAGCAAATGCTGCAGTCGACTATGAAGAGAATCAGGAATAGAAAAACCAGAAGACAGAAAAGTACCAGTATAACAGGTTTAGGGCACGAACAAATTCAAAAGAGAAATCGAAACAAATGAGAAACTGTTAAAGCGGCTGACGTTCAAATAATATAAATACAATTAAACTCTCTTTATTATCTAGTTGTACAGTATTGAAAGAAGAAAAAATGACTGTGTTTGATGCTGCTGTCCTGATTCACTCGCTCAATTCAATTCGAAAATTTGCAGTTATTTTCCCTTTTACACCGGATCTCCTCCCTAAATCAAGAATACCGTGAGAACAGGAGTAAACTGTGAAATGATTTTTCTCTTGGAATGACTGTTCTGCATTGTGATTCGCATGACTGAAAGATTATGTCATTGATGCAATGATAGCATTCAATGTGTTTGTTTTTATTTTTACGTGAATTTTGACTGACTACAAAGAAATACACTTGATATGAAATAAGCTTTGTTTACCGGTCATCTAATGTCAATGTCTGAATTACAGCAAGTCGGGGAAAGAGGGACATTCACTTCCGCTACGTTTATATCAGCTACAGCAAAGGCAGAAAATGAGTGTGTAGGTATAAACAGCCAGAGAGAAAGACGAACAATAGATTAATAGAGAGTGAGAAAAAAAGAGAAAAGAGGGATGGGGCGAATGCAAAAAGACACGCAATGTGTACCATTCTATTGTCTGAGACTTCATCACAGCAATCGCATCAAATCATATGCTAGTTTCATATATACAGTGTAAATCAAATTTAAGTGTGTGTGTGTGTGTGTGTGTGTGCGTGAGTGTATGTGTGTGTGAGTGTGCTTGCGAGTTAAGTTGACACACCTTCGAGTACTAAAGATGTTTAATCTCCTCACACTGTAGATTTATTGATTCGGGAGGAGGAAATGTGCGATAGAGAAATGTACTACAATTAAATCAAAAGTACAGGTGTAACTGGTGTCTATAGGCTGCGAGTATAGCTCCAAGGAAGACACACGTATTCATGGGTATAAACTCGGCCAAGAGTTAAGACCCAGTCAGTACTCTTTCTGTCCTTAAGCATGAGGATAACCTGCATAAGGTTACGGTACACTGGTCGGCACCTGCAAAACAACGACGACGACGACGACAACAACAACAACAACAACAACAACAACAACAACAACACAAATCACAAAACAAAAGGAAAAAAGTAAAACAAAATACAAACTGTAAACAAACAAGGAAAACATCTAATGAAACAAACGAACAAAAAGAATTAACACTGGATGCTTCACCCTCAGTTCTAAAGCCTCTGGAAGCGAGGTTTGAAGATGACGATTTCATAGACATTATACGGTATGATAATGTGAGATTAAAGACAGTTCATAAAAAAGGGAGTGAGTGTTTTGTTAAGCTTTGTTTCTTTTTGCGATTGCTGGTATTTTCACTTTCATCGTTTTTGTCACAAGTGATTTCAAAGTCATCGTACTTAACGGAAAACTATCGACGCAATTTTTTGTATAACAGTCCTGCGTCGCAAGGCTTAATAGGATATTGTACTAGTTTTTAATTAACATAATATTATGAAACAGTAATACCATTATATGTTGATGACGATGATGATGATGATGATGATGAGGATGTTAGTATTTTTTGAAAAAAATAAATGCAGTCCTATGTGCAAGACGCATCAAAAAGGGGCCTGACATTTGTCAGTCATTTGGACTAGTAGTGACAGAATTAACCTATTTCTGATAAACCGCTTACGAGCAGACCGCGGGAAAAGATGTGGGCAATGTGACAAAAGTCTGTGGAGATTCCAAGGTATCATAGAAGGGATTGGTTTAAAGTGTCAAGTGTATCGAACAATATTGCACCCACAAACACAAACTCAAGCTAAGCATGGTATAAACGGAGATTTTCGCCACATGTTGCTAGAGTACTGCCGTCAAAATATTGATAGATTTACATCGATTCATTGTCACATCCTGAAAAAGGAAGGTGTAGTACGAACCGCCTGAATTTTGTGGTACACGCCCTTTTCCGTATGGCGCATAAACCAGGAGCGGCCATCGGGACAGGTGTTTCTCCGCTCCAGCTGCGTGCGTCCTACCATCAGTAAGATTTGAAACCTCAGACGAGTTAGTTCTACCATCTTGAGTCTGACGTGAGGTGAGAGTATTACATTAAGTACATGCATAATACGCGTGAAGTCTATAGTGATTACTATGGCATTAAGGAAAATCATTTTCCTCTCTGATATCCACTGAGATTATTGCATGAAACTCGCGGAGCAAGACATGCTTGTGGACAGAGAAAAGCGAGAGGGAAGAGGAAGATGATGGGTCAAAACCAGGGCACGTGAGGCATGATATATAAGCTCCCCAAAATAAAGGAGTGCAAAATAGAATTGTTGTAAGCGATGAACAATCGTGGTACAAATTTGACCAAAAGAATTAGGCTTACAAAAAAAAAACACCTCATTCTGAAATGTAAACATTTCTTCAAGATTTCTTTAATTCAAAGATTAAGGTATTCAAACTTAGAGCTTCAAAGAGAGTTCCAAAATTTCGGACCGGAAAAAGAGAATACAGGTTTAGCGAAAATAGTTCTGGTTAAAGGCAAATGATATTCACTGGATTGTCGGCTTGTATATGAATGGACAGTTTCGTTTTTAACTAATATAGAGTCAAAATTGCACAGCCATCCAGCAGCATGGTCTCGAGAAAGGAAACCCCTCCCCAACTGATGCCTAACGTGGACACACAAAGCCAAGATGCAAAGTGTGACTGATGCAGCGATCCAGAAGAAGGCGGACCGGACTGCACAGATGACAACCAGGCAGCGTCAGCGAGCAATCCAGGGCCAGCGAACAATCCATCGCAAACCGAACACCATGAGAGTTTAGGAGGTAATAAACATTGAAATCCTTGATGAACTCTCCTGTGCCAATGAGTTAAAATGTGCAAAAATTTCACATACGAACCTATCGACAGGTAAATAATGTGGCAAACAAATGGTTAAGTAATGAAGAGACGTGTTCACATGACCAACATAGTCTGTATAGAATTAGATGATAGATATATGGAGACTAAAAAAGCCCTAAAATGCCCGGCTTTAGGATTTGGAAGGATATAACATGATTATACGATTCATTAACAAATAAGATACTCCTATTATTTCTTTAGTTTTATCGTGGCAGCACTAACCACCTGTAAACCTGCCATTTTCAGGAGAAGCTTGTAAAGTCATATTCCAGATATCCAAAGAGAGAAACTGCCGATGCCGACTATAAAGAATTAGGAAAAGGTAAAAAACAAAACAAAAAAAAAACCCTGAATGATAGAAAATTAGAAGTATAACATGCTTGGGGCACTAGCAGATTCAGAAGGGAAAGCAGAACAAAAAAGAAGCTGTTAAACGGCCCATTCTAAGACATTAAACATGGATAATATTCAGGGGCGGATCCAGGAATTCCGTAAAGGGTCAGTGGATCCGCCACTGATATTTCAAAGAAATTGCAAATGGAGTTTAAGCCAGCCCCACTTATAACAATTCCCTTCCTCACGGAAAAGATTTGTGCATCATAAAGTGAGAATACCATTCTCCTTTCTATTTCGAAAACCTACCGAAACTCGCCGAACACACCTGATATTCCTGACTTCACTGAATGGAATCGGCAAGCAAAAGAAGACTACGCCCTATAGACAGTGCACAGGTTCAAAGGTGTAACTGTCTTCCTTGGTGAGCGTTTTATTGATATTTAGTCAGTGTAGCAGTGGAAAGTGTCCCCAGAGTTGCGCGCCCGCCCCTGCCCGTGCTGGACGCTTCCTCTCGAAGCAAACTGCCCCCTTCAGAACACCACTTAACAGTACCTAACAAATTATTTGAATATCTATACAGAGGCACGTTTATAGTTGTGTAGAGATCAGCAGATTTATCTTAAAAAGAGGGTAACTGATAATAATTGTGAAATTAAAGCAGATTACGAACGAGGATGGTAATGACAAGACTACAGAACACTTTCTATGACGATAGTCATCTGGATAAAAGTTCATCTTGTCACAATCAGTTGCAAATTACCTGTTTGATGAGACTTTGGCCTACTGGATCTGTAGGCTTCTTCAGATTAAAAGCTGTGAGAGAGTTGCTTTTCTACTAGCCGACGTAGCTGGCGCACGCCGATCTGAGAGAATGGGATCGTATATTGAGGAAAGTGAGTATTGCCCCAGGTCTCGGTTGAAAGTTTTTCTGTAAAAAACCTCACGATGGATAAGGGAAGCCATCCAGATTCGCAAACAACAAGGAAAAATAGTATAAAGTGAGGATGCCTGTGTACTCGAACAGCAATTCAATGAAAGCAGGTTTACAACAAATCTTGTGATATCGGTATGTTAACTATGAATTGAATTAAGACAAACGTGTGCTCTTTCTCCCCTTCCCTTTCTCACACATCCACGCACACACACACACACACACACACACACACACCCGAACACACACACACACACACACATACACACACATACACACACACACACACACACACACACTTCAGGTGACGTATACTATAAGGAATATCAGGTCAATGAATTGAATTCATGAAAATATTCTTTGCTGCATGGCTTACATATTTCCCGCGTTTGAAATTACGTCGCTCCAAATACATCGCTTAGTCTCTTCAGGTTTTCTAGACGAAACAAACCAATATACACGTGCATGTACAAGCATACATCAATCATTCATCCACTCTATATTTATTCAGCCACTTATGTTTTCTCTGTGAAATCGGGAAATAAAAAGATGGTATGATACTCACGAGAAATGCATGGCAAATGTATCGAGATAATTACAAAGATACAAATCCTCAGATATTTACTAAACAGGAATTGCACGGCAAATCAGTAGCAAATGAGTAGGGTCTACTTCCCAGAGAAAGAGAGAGAGAGCGAGAGAGAGAGGGAGGGAGAAAGAGAAACGCAAATGACAATGATGACAAAATTGATATCCTTCAGAGTAACAGAATTTCTGTGTTTTATACTCAAACACTCTAGGTTTCATGGCGACGACACTGTCAGAATGCTTTTGCTAATCGTCCAATTCTAATACTATCAATGTTTACAATAAGTTTTGTTTTATGTTCTCTGGGTAGTGTCCATTTTACATAATATGCCTTTCTGTACAAAACAAAGATTTTATGAAATTTACCATGTGATTGTGCGCCAAATGTAATAACCCTGTAAAATTCCTGAGACATTATGAATTATCACTTATTGTCTGTCAAAAAGCAGACGACCCCCATTCATTTTAATTCAGAAAAAGAAAGAAAGAAAGAAATTCAAAACGATAGCAACATTCCATTTGTATAGTTCCTGGAAAATGCACAGACTTTACATGTTCTCACAAAATAACTTCAAACGAATGATGAAATCTTTTGTACATGAACTTTCATGACAGGCTGTGGAAACCGACCAATGATTATAACAACAAAAGATAACAGATTCAAAATCACTCTATAAGGTACATATAATTATATCTAGATTGTTTGCAACACCAAGCAAAATTTGCATAAATTAAACCGTTGCTGTTTATTTGTCTGAGTTTCAGTACAGTCATTCTTGCAAAGCTATTGAGTTGGTACAATCAATGATAAATGAGTTTTCTTATCACTGAAAATTGTGCTGTATTATGAGGCCTATAGAATGGAGCTTGCATTGAATCCATTTTATTTCCACCAGTAAAGGGAGGTAAAATATTGTCACAGGCATATACAACAAAATAAAACAAATTTAAAGGTTCTTTTATATTAGTATCAACAGGATTTCAAAATTTCGGACCGGAAAAAAGAGAATACAGATACAGCAAGAACAGTTCTGGTTAAAGGTAAATGTTATTCATTGGATTGCCGGGTAGGATATAAATGGAAAGTTTCATTTTTGATATACATAAAGCCAAATACAGAAGGCAGAGAATTATTGTTAACCTTAACATTGTCCTAAATACAAACGATGTAAATCGTAAGTGTTTAGGATGCTGTTTTCATAAAATAAAGCATCAGTATGGCACCCCGCCCTGGCATTCGTTCATATGGCCTTATACTCTCCAGATGCCCATTACACATCTCAAGGGATACGGAGACCGGATATTTTCCTCTATCCCTCCTCTCCTATGGAACTTCCTCCCATCTTTTCTCCGTGAGGTTGACAAACTGGATCACTTCAAAGCCTCACTCAAAACTCACATTTTTCACCAGGCATTCAATTGCTAACTCTCTTGAGGGAGTCTGCGCCATTGAATGTTTCTATAACAAAAGAATATATGGCGCTATACAAATGATATGGATCATCATCATCATCATCTTCATGATTCCTTACAAATGATACGAATATCCTTTTTCTGTAGTAATAATATTCTTTCTTAATAAGAGTTATATGTGTTTCCCTCAGGCAAGTATTCCACGGTTTAAACAGAGCAATATCAAAGTAAGAGTATAACATGAAACAAGCATTTTTGGAAGAAAAAGAAATAACTTTTTTTTTATAAAGCCTATGTTTCTTGAGATACTACGACTTATAGTCGATATGTAATTTCCAGGTAAGTCTTTTATCCAGAATAAAACCAAGGAAATTGATTAAAGATGTTTCCTCTATAATTGTGTCATCAAGGAGAATATTGGAGAATATTCCGTGGTATAATTTCCAGAGAATTACTCAAAAACATACACTTAGTTTTCTTGTAAATTTATCTACAATTTATTTGCTCTTATACACTGAAGTGATGTCATCAGTTCAATGTTTAAAGCATCAATCAATACATCAGGATCAGTGCTAGATAAAAACACATTAGTGGCGTCAGCAAATAATAAAAACAAAAGATATTTAATGAATTGGACAAAGAACAAATAAAAGGGGTCCAAGCTATGCTTCCTTTCAGAACACCACAACTTATGTTTTGCATAATAGATTTATAAACAATTAATTTGATAAGTACATATTGTCTGCGATTAGTGAGGTATCTCCTGTACCACTCCAAAACCTTTCCTCTGATACCATAATAGATGATATATGGAAAAGTATATCATGATCAATGATATCAAAAGCCTTGGAGAAGTCCAGAAAGTTTGTACAATGCATATCATGCGTTACATAGAACTCCGCGAAGACATTGAACGCTTGATGGAATAGAGAAGTGTGAAATAGCACATTTTGTGGGAATGTCATGTGATTAGCATTCGACCAATCGGGCAGCAAGTATCTGTATCTTTCATAGTGTGATGTGAAACAAGCGCTGTGGCATATAGTGGATAAGACTCCCGACTCCCGATCGGAGGACCCGAGTTCGATCCCACCCAGTGCTTACGTCCTTGGACAAGATGTTTTTACCCACTATGTCCCTCTCGACCCAGGTGTATAAATAGGTACCTGGCAACCCTAGGGTAATGATAATGACAGGGTCCTCTGGTGGATTAGTGGCAACACTGAAGAGGCTACCCTGGGTAAATAAGACCTTATTATGATGTTGTTATTATCATTGTTTGTGTATTTCGCCTCAGATGAAAAAATGTGAAAAATATGACAATACATACGGTTTCTGAAACTCACAGCAAAACAGGTAACCTGACAAAGAAGAGCAGTTCCGTACACATGCACTACAGAGCTTGTAGACCCCATCTATTTCGGCATCTGCACATTCCTCTCCCACGCGACGAAGACCCGCAAGACCCGCATTGTTTGTTCATCATTTGTAGTTTGAGCTGATGATAACGGCAGGTACCGATGCACATCGAGGCTACACATTTTGAGTCACAGTTATGAACAAGCAAGACCACATATCCTGACAAAAAAAGAAGTGTGCGTTTCTCTCTCAGAAATGAATTATCATTTAAGTTTCTCAAATCTTGCAACAGATTCCAGAACTCTTCGTGTGATTATTTAATGGGTACATGCGTGATAACAATAAATCACTTTGAAAGTAAATATACATGAACGAAATAAGCGCCATCAGTGCCGTAAAATTAACACATAACATCACAATAATTGTATAGGAAAAGAAAACTTTTGAAAAGATGTTTTCTGGCTCTTCGTTAACGCTTAGTTTTATCTACATTTACTACATCCAGCCACATCGCATTCTTCTCTAGGGCGATATTTCCGACTCCACATTTGTGCGGCCTCTTTTTATTTCTCTGCCTTTGTGGTTTTGTTTTTTAAAAGGTTTAGCTACAAGAATGTTTCATCTCGGAATAACAAGCAACCAAGGTCGTCACTATTCCTCCCTTCGGTCCCTATTGAGAGAAAAACAGCAACTTTCGAAAGAAAAATAAGCAAAGAAAACTATGTACCATATCGGACAAACTAGTGATCTTCTCTCTGTTATTCAGATCCGGTGGAGCTCGACTAACTCCACAGGTCCGTTACCAAATCTAGCCCCGCGTGTGCAGTCCAGTGTGACTGTACTAATCCTTTCCCCTACCACCAGTCGGTACAAGTTGTTGGTGACAAAGGACCCATCCAGGACCTGAATCAGGGATTAAGGACTTGGTTGTCTTGAGACCCTGTGAACAAAATCTCTCCCCGGCACTGAAGACGGGACCGCATTGAATGGGGTGATAGAAACTCATCAAAGAATACAGAAGCTTTTCCAGTGAATAAGGAGTAAAGCGTCATGTTCTGAAAGCCGTTCTCGAGAGATGGATTATCAGCACTAACTGCGGGGCACGCTTAAGACTCTTCCCTGGCCCTCCGCCTTATAAGAATATTGTTTTTTCTCTTTTATTTTTTCTCTGACCAGAGGACAATGCCGACTTTTTTCCGAGCTACGTGTAACGGGATCGGCTCAATGAATAGTGGTCAACACGTACGTAGTGGTCACTCTACAAGCTAACGGACTTTGAATGGACCGCTGCCAGATTCGACAACCAAAACGCTACACGACAGAGCCCACGTTGGTTTGTTTGAGACAACGAACTGTGCAGATGTTTCTGGGTACATTGCAAGTTTTGAATTACTCTCCCAATTCAAAACACATGATACGATGGAACTGGAACTTGATTTTTGATTAGATCATAGAGGGGCATTACTTCTGAGCGTAATATTTTGAGAGAAACTGATTTACTCTCCCGTCCTACGGGCACACGTGACCCGTGATTGATTTCATGCTCTTGTGTTGTTGTTGTTGTTTTTTTTAGAGAGAGCGCAAGTGACCAGAATGTCACAAAGCGAAAAACCAAACATCTGTGCAATGCATGAATTACTGTGGTAATTTCAGATTAACATTCAATCCGAAAAGAAACATTCGAGTATGGAAAAGTCTTATTATCCCAGCACTGGACCCGCGGAGCCAGCGGCATATCGACCGAGGAGCCCGGCCGCTGCGGTAGGCGAGAGGTCGCTGCTGACCGCACACTCTCTTCACCAGACGCACACTCCGTTGTCAGGGTACGAAAGTAACCACACGCCTGTGCATTTCAGCGCCTACAACACCGGGGCACAGCCCATGAAGTGAGTGGTCAATCCTACACCGATTTCCCTCTGTATACACTTAGTGGTTGATTTTCTACAGAAGTATGGTTTGCTATGCACACATATTGTGCGGGTTTCTATATCTGTTTGAAATGCGGCCGTAGCTAGGCCATTCCATTTCATTTTGTGTATGTGTGTGTGTTTCTGAAGCTAGACTTTAGTTTGACTGTATAATACGTGTTCTTCAAAATGTTCTACGAAGCGTCCTAGCAAGCAATGCGAATAAAGCATACCTCATGTTTTCAGAGTCAAGACTGTCAAAAATTAGAAAAAAAAATCCCACAGAGTTATGTCTGGCCATAAAATTATTCTTCATACGCAGTCAAAATGACTGGTATCGCCCTTAACAGGCGTCTTCAATCATTCTACTAAAACGTGTGATGAAAACAAAGATAGACTTAGATCAATATTACATACATTTATTTTCGTGCATTGATTTCTTCTGTGATGACATAAGGCTTTCTTTCTTGCCCCATGATAACTTGTCTAATTCTATTTTGAAAAAAAAAAACTTTATAAAAACAACCGCTCATCAAAAGGCCATTGAAAAAAAAAATCTAATTTTTACATAGGGCTATATACTGAATTTATGTACTATATATATATATATATGCATATAAATGTGTGTATGTGTGTTTGCATGAATATAATATAGTATACATATATATATATATATATATATATATATATATATATATTATATGTACATAAGTCCATAACAGCTTATCGAAAATGAAAGTACAGTACATTTGATATGCATAAAGTGGTACTTGTATAGTGGTCAATTTAAGTTAACTTGTACAATGACAAGCTTCATGCACCCGTTATAAATATTCATGTATCATGGATACATATACGTGTAATATGAGATGCATAATACATGTAAATGTGTTCTTGTGCAAGCACCATGGTATGATTTGCCAAATAGATGTATATATATATATATATATATATATAGGCCTATATTGTATAATATGTTGACGAAATATGATTTAGCAGCACAGGAGAGAAGAAAATATACAGCTGCTTATTTTTGTTCATATCAATTACATTGTGAATATGGGCCTTATACATCAAATGAAATTCAAATAAAGAATATCCTTAAAAAATGTATGCAAATAAATATTTACGGAGATATGAAGTGTTTCATTACACATGTGGTAAAAGCCATTTTTTAACATATATCCCCATCATCCGATGGAGGGAATTTAAACATTTCCAGTGATAACTCGCTCGTTATATAGCAAGGAACATTCTTGGAGTTATTATTAAAACTTTCTTATAATGTTTTCTTTTTCTTTTTGTTTTGTTTTGGCCCTCATTTTGCGATCACACTGTTCTCGTGTTAAACCCTTATTCTTTTCTTCGGTTTTGTCGATTAGTTTTAATATGGTATGGCTACAGACAGAGACTAGCAAAATTACTATCATTTTGTTTATCAGTATGCAGATTACGGTGATGAAGAAGCTGTTGTGAGGTTTATTTTTTTCCCAAAAATGAAACAATGTATAAATATATTTCTGTTAATAAAGGTATCTACAAGAGAACAAAAACAACACCAAAATGATGAAAAGATACCATGATTGATGCACAGCTAATTGACATTTCATTTCATTTATTAATTTTTCCTCGCAAAGTGCACTTGTAGCAGTTGCCTACAGGTCATGAATAGAATACCACACATTTGAAAATTCATACTAAACTTTGGATAATATTTCAGGGTACCCAGTGGTTTTAAATCAGTCTGGAATAAGTCATAGTCGTGTTGGAAGATTCAGATATGAGGGAACCCAGAAGAACGCAGATGCTCGTGGGGTCGGTCCCAGAAAAAACAACAAAGAAACAAAATAAACATAGCAATAATAGAGCGTTTTTTCTTTTTTTTTAGCGAACGCGCCTTATACTTAGTATTTAGTTGAGATTGAGCAGAGGACATGTGCCTTCCAATCCATGTATTGGTTAACTAATCACCTTATTCAATTAAGGAACTGCTCCTGAGATGTGTGATATTTGCGAGTCAAATGTGATGGACACCACTAATCACGTTATGTGGGCCAAGCATGTCACAAAATGAGGTTCGTCGAACTATCCGCATTATCACCTTGTCGGCTTATCCTTTGATATGCAATTACAACGTATGTGCAATATATACATATGTATATGTATATACATATTCACATTGATTATATACTATATATATATATATATATATATATATATATATATATCTATATATCTATTTATAATTACATATATATCATATATGTCTATATATGATATATGTATATGTACATATTTATACATATATACAGAAAGAGAGAGAGAGATAGATAGAAAGAGAGAAAAAAGAGAGGATCTCGGCTCTGGCAAAGCACACACTTACAAACGTACAGATATGATATTATCTAGCAAGCAATATTGAAGAAAATAACCAAGGATGGTGTAAGAACTTTTTTTTTCTTCTGCGTACGCACACGCCAACGGTATTTCAACAGCTCATTTCCTAAGTGAATCTGTCAGGTTTTGCAATGATTTATGAGAATACCAAAAGTGGGTAAGGATCAGATTATATAGCTTTTTGATTTGCAAGAAGTATTTTGAAAGCGGTGTTTCCATTCATTTTCTTTACTCCCTTTTATTACCAGTAGAACTGATGAACTTTAAACAAAAACATAAAAAAGACCTTCATTGCCCATCGCGCAGATGCTGTGTTATCACAATGCCATGACTGTGTATCATGGGGTACAATATGATGAACACTTATTTTGGTTTTATAATTATGTACAATGGCTTTTGCCAGAAAACTTTTTCAGTCCTACAAAATAAGCATAGGTATCCAATTTGTGACTTACCACTGTTAATAGGACTTCAAAGAAAATGACTGTGTAAGTGGTTATCTCAGAGTGCACATTTCAAACCTTTAAAGAAACCCTCTTCCGATCTGTTTTAATTTCCTGGAAATCAAGAAATTGATATGGATATTACTGACTCTGTCATTATTTCATAACCATAGAACACTGCTATGTTGACCACATCATAAAAGAGTCATTTTGATATTAAGATACTGGGGAAAACTTTCTCTTTCTGCCTTGAGCAAAACGAAAAGAGTCTGAAAACAACAAAATTGCCATATTGCGTAAGGAAGTTGTGAAGGAGCCATACACTGCAAAAAGTCCGGTGTTAAATAGTGAACACCGAGCTGGTGTTAAATTTTCGGTGCTCGTTTATGGTGTTAAATTAACACCTCTGGGTGTCATTTCCAAATATAAAACTGTTTTTTGAAGAGTTTCTTAGTAACTGCACTTCTTGTTGATTTTTAATTGAAACAAGACGATCAAGAATTTTACATTAAAATACTAGATTTTTGAAAAAATTTGAAAATAAATCTACACCACAGTAACACCAGCTGGTGTGGTCTCTTATTGAGGCTGGACGGGTGTTAAACCATTGATATTAACACCAACAAATATCAAATCAACACCATGTGGTGTCATTTTGAATTAACACCAGTACAGTGTCAAATTAACACCACGAAGTGTCAGGTGAACACTTTTCAACACCATCACAGTGCATTTTCTACACCTGTGGGTGTGGTCCTCTATTGAAGTTTGATCGGTGTTAGATTTAACACCCATGGTGTTAAATCTAACACCGATGTTTTTACAGTGTACATTCAAAGTATAACTTGATAATCCTCCAACATCAAACTGCATGAATTGAACTCAACCACTTTCATGCATGTACAAAGGATGGAGTCTGGTCTGAGTCACCACAAGGCAGAATTTTGCTTCAAGGAACAAAGTTTCAAATGGTTTTCTCGGTATCACCATTGATTCAGAGTTAAAATGGGACCTGCATAAAGGGGAATTATGTGAAAAGGTCAGTAAGATGATACGTTTTGTGTGTGTGTATGTCTTTTTTTTTTTGAAAAAGTGAGAGGATTTCTCAACGAATCAAGTATGAAATTACTGTATAATTCTGTAATTTCACAATTTTTTGACTATGGTGATATGATCTGGAACTCAGTAGCCAAAGCCCACGTAGAAATGTTAAGAAACTGCAGAGCAGAGCAGGCAGGATGATACTCAAAGTAAAGTCGTCTGAACATAAATCAATAAGTGAAATTCATGATAATCTAAATTGGGAAACTTTAGAAAAATGTTTATTCGATGATGTACAAAATTCTTCATGAAATGGCGCCTACTTTCTTACGTGATGAATTTACTTACAAAGTAGTCGATTATATTTAAGACAATGTGAGACATTAATTTCACTGAAACATAATTCTCAAAATTGTAAACGTACGTTTTATATCATGGCAGCAAGTTATACGATGATCTGCTTTTATCTGTTCAACAGTCCAGCAGCCTTACTGATTTCAGCGAACAAATAAAGAATTGTGTACGTAGATTTTGAACTGTAAAAGAGTGGAATTATTAAGTTTGAATTCATGAACACATGAATATATATATATATATATATATATATATATATATATATATATCAGAAGATTAAAGATGAGTACCCTGGAGGGGAAGGGGGAGGGGTTGTTTTGAGGGATTGTTTTGTGATATGATTGTAAAAGATTTTGGTATTAATTCAAGGCATGTTAGTTATATAGGTTTATAAATCTTGGATCCCAGGAAGAACAGAGCTATCATGTAGAGAGATCTAAAATGGCCTGTCCACCATCATATATGTCATCATCATTGTCACATTTGTCAATTTGTTTGTATTGTGTTCTGATATTTCAAATTTGATTCATGTTTCAATTTTGTCATGTTTAACACTATTTATTTTGTATATGATTTCACCGTTTCTGAAATAAAACAAGGAAAATACGCAGACCTCCACTCATATCACCATTACTCTGGACAATGACAGTGACATCATGCCGCCAAATTTGATTATTTGCATTTTTTTGTTGTTGTTAGAGTTTAAATAGGGGTGCCTGATTTTTGAAGCACGTCAGTATTTATAAGATGATTGCTTTCTCATTATCATTTGAAAGCTACACTATGATACTATACTCCAATCAAAGAAATCATGTTATCTTAATCGCTGCAATTTTGAAGAAAAAAAGAAACTGCCGTACTAGTGAACATCTCTGAAAAGCAGTTCTACACAGTGGTTAAGTTTAATTTCAATTTCATTCCTAATTCTATTCTATTTTTCTATACAATAAGATATACATATCTCTTTCTTTGCAATAATTGTAATATCTTATAGTAATCATACATTGTCATGAAGACTGAAGTGATCATAGTAAAGTAAACAATTTATACGCAAGGTGCGAAAATGAAGAGACTCACTCGAAAGATAAAGTTTGTAGATGTAGTTGACTTAGGTAAATAGAGCACAATTGGATGAACAGAACGGGAGCGCTTTCATCAAAATTTAGATGATTAGTGAATCTTAAGGTTTCACAAGGTTTTACTGCATAGTAATATTGGCAGCGAAGATTATCTAATACATGTAGGCCTGTACAAATGAGCTAAGGAGATGATATCCCCAACTTATTGCTTATTACAATAAATATCGCAAAAAAACTCAGTATTCGGTGTGTAAGAAGCATTGGGACATAAATATTTGTATAAAAATGTGATTCATACCTGACCACGTGTTGAAATCATTATTTCATCGTCTTATTTCATCCAGTTTAAGTTCTTGTATCTCCTTGTGGCGCTATGCATCTTAACAGAATGTGAAACATATACCCTATCCATTATAATTTGTTGAGAATGAGGGCTCTTTTTTTAAAACAAAAATAATGTGAATTTGATATATGATATAATTCCAAACAAACATCAATATTCATGCAACAATGTCTGCTAGGTGCATCACCAGCCTTTTCTCAATGATATTTTATTACAACCAGAGTATTCATTCCTGTAACAAAATAATCTACAAAAATTTCTTTGCTCAGGATGAGTTGGCAAAGTCAACAATATTTAAACAAGGTCCAATGTTATGGAATAATGCACTCTCTCAAGTCCTAGCAGCAATTAAGATTAACTTTAGAAGCACTTTCTCTATACGGCAATTGATTCATGTTTGCTTTGCCGCTATTTCTCTGTATCCCATTCTTTAATTTGTTTTATGATGTTTGTGTATAACTCATTCATCATTTTGTCTGCTTTTACAGGTTGTAGTATATTCTTTTATTCATCACTTCAGACATTTTCTATGTTAAACCTAATATGCCTTTATTGAGCTGACCATTATTAACAAGACCTGTTTTTTAGTGGACCCTTCATTTTTTTTTTCTCAGAACATAACTAATGCAATACGGTTGGCTGGACACTTTCTATATATAAATTTCATTTGTTAATTACAACGTGTTCTCCATTTTTCAATCAAGGACTGTATACCCAAGATAATCTTCGATTCCTTTATATTATGTTCCTTGAAAAAAAAACCAAGAATTTGAATGAACTGAATTTAGTTAAGTTGGTGATAACCATGTTTACCCCCACCGTATTGTGACACTGTAATTATCGTTGATTGAATGGTGGAAAGAAATATGATAAAAAGAAATCAAACAATTCAGCAACTGCGACTGTCTCCCTAATGAAAGTCGTCGTTGCTATATGCAATTGAGCAAATAAAAAATGGAATAGGTATCTATTTCTTCTTTTTGAGAAACAAAGTCCAGAAGAATTTATGAAGACATCAGTGGGAAAATTGTGACACCAAAACATCATCATTTCATGTAATTTGGATTTGTGATTTTTACTAATATTCCTATTTTGTGAAACCCACAAAACATTCAAATCCAAAAACTGTTTTTGTTCTGTGGCTGAATTGAAGGATTACACTTGAACCTTTTGAGGCATTGCATTTTCATTTTACAAATAATGTTTCATCGGAGACGACAAATGAGATTAGTGATTTCATTTATTTACACTTTCTGAATTCAGTAAAACATGTAAGAATATACATGTAAAATAAACATGTAGATGTAACATGGGAATGTTGGAGAACATACAGTTGCTCTAGTCCGAGTTCAAGTTCCCTCCTTGGTGAACTCTTTTGTGTCATATTAGTATGCGGCATCCCATTCAAAACTTTGGAAAGAAAAACAAATCTTCCAAGTTATCAAAGTTGACATTCCTGTCACTTCTCTCTGAAAAGAGTATGCTGAGACTGCTGTATTCATATGAATGAACCTTTGCTCTCATAATCATCATTCTAAATCAAGAGAGTAACCATACCGTCGACGAAGAAATATAACATTGCTTTGGATTTCTGTCTTTAAGGCATAGTAAAGGTTGACTGAAATTTAAACGCAGAAGTACAGTTTTGTAAAGGTAAAAAATAAAGAATGTTGCCATCAACCTTGTCATTTTGCAAATATCATGGCAAAAGCCCCCTTGCGTCTTTCTCCAGAAATGTGTTATACAATCTCCATACTACTAATATCATTTAAAATGGGCACAAGTCTGAAGAATGGCGATTTGGGCGATGGAAATATTGTACTTATTTGACGAGAATCTCAGTTCCAATAAAAAAGGTTTACAGAAAAGAGAGATATTAGAATCAGCCAAAGTTTAAGAAACTTCATAGGAGTTTAGAGTTTAAAATGCTCTCACTCAAAAGTGATGTTAATTTCAATTATAAATGCAATTTGCCTGAGATGACGACACAGTAAATTATACGTCTCCATCTGATAACTCTAAAACATTATTCTTTAACGTAATCCATAAATTTCTGATTAATCACTTCAGAGAAATTACTCCGTATTAGCAATGACTTCATTTCATTTCATTCCATTTTGTTTATTTCATTTCCAACAGAAAAATGAAATTGGCAATAAAAACATTTGAATTCACAATGACACAGAATTAGTTAATTTATTAATTTAAGGGAAATAATGTGAATTGTATACTATAAATGTTGTGACTTTTATAACAAATACCGAATAAAAGTTGTTGCAATCGGAGGAGACTGCTAAAAAGCAGGGCTTGTAGTTTGCAGTCTCGTCATAAAAGATATCTTATTGCTAAACTATTAAAACAGTAGGCAAATTGCCAGAGAAAAAAAGAGAAAAAAAAGAACACACAGACATAAATACACACACAGATACAACTAAACAAACTTTACAGTGGTTTTATCTGTATACAAAAAATGCACGTTTTTATCAACTTTTATGTACAGATAAAAGTTGGAAGGCGATGTTCTGATTTCCTCATCTAATGAGAATGTGTGATTGTTTCCAATATCACTATTTTTTTTTATGTTCAACAAACTTTAAGGTCTGTCTTATCTTTTTCGTGCGATTCAATAAATATCGTAAAAGTTTTGAGTGTCTCATTTTGTTCAGCAAAATTCTAGAATAACTCAAATGCGAAGCTGTTTCCTTGCATGTCTGTTTCTGAATATGATATGAAGCTGCGACAATGATGTTTTAGTCAGATACAGTCAATCTCAAACCAGATGATAACAATCTTTCACGTAAGACAGACTCTTCTCTAATGCGAAGGTCCTCAAACTATGATTGTGATTATCATTTCCAACGTCACCAAAGGTATCTTTAACGTCAAAGTTTGCTCAATACAAATATGTGTTGTGATATTATGGACAAAATCATGAAGACGTAGGCACAGGAATATCTTATCTCTCACGTGTATAGAACTTGTACTCATAATGAAGTACATTGTACATGCTTATCTTTGGGTAAAATAGTTTCTTATAGTGTTGGTTTCGTATGTGGTGTTTCGAAAACCCAGGGTAAACTACTCACAGTAAACTTTTAGCACTTTGAATCAAGTGGAAATAGTGCTATGAAAATATCACCTATCATTATCATAAACTAAAGAAGAGGCATGCAGTACTGTTGTGTGATTTATGACGTTAACACTGTCATTCAACTTCGACCACTTCAAACAAAGTGTTTGAAACTGTTATGAACAAGCGCTAGGCCAGCATTGGCATTCTGAGTAATGATAATGTTCAAACATTTAATAGAACATTAAATTCTGTGGTGGCTCAGTGTCGTTCAATAAAGGTGTTTCAGAGGGGGAGGGGGTTAATGACAATGCGGTCACCTGGAATCATGATAACATGAAGTGACATTCGGATAGGTAGAATAGGAATTTAAACAACGATATTCAAGAAGGGACTCCTTTTCGGAAGACGATTGTCCTACCCTAGCCCAAAAGAAAAGTGTGTCAGAATTTTTCTCGTCACTTCATGTCAGAATTAATCTAACTGGTGTTCTTTGAACAGGAAGTTGGCGCGAAAATAAAGTTGATGTCTCTCTTTATAGAAGGGGTATCACCTCGTTGTATCACGATCGGTTGTTGAAGCAGAGAAGATCTTATTTGAATGTGAACAAGAACCGAGTGCGGTTATTCGGAGAAACACATGGAAAATAACGATACAAAATGTGCATTGTACTAAAATAACTCACTATTGCTACTACTCACTGAGATAAATGACGAATATCAGAGGTACGCAAAGACGCCGGAATTTGAAAGCACTCCGAACCATTCCTTGATGGTCACTCCAGATGAATGGAAATATAACAAGCATCAACGATGGTCAACAATAAGTGTACATTCTACACCATTGTGGCGTTACAAAAGTTCACGAGTAATCAGAGGTATGACCGGGGGTGCCCACTGACCAATACAATATCCATCACACTGACCAACGCTCCGATAGCCTTCGCATTTTTTTCTATTCGTCATATTTTCAGGGAAAAGGCCATTTTCTTTGGAATTTCTGTATCTTGTGGGCTTCCGCATCAAAGCAATTGAACGTTTGAGTGATCAACGTTTGAGCGATCAAACTTCTCTTTTATTATGGTGAATTATCATGGACAGATCAAGAAATGATAAATGTACGTTTATCAAATTTGTTGCTACTATAATTATGACAATAAAATGTAAAATATTTCGAAATAAGAAAAAATTGCGGGGATACTGGTAAACCAAGATGTCAAAATACGTGGAAGATGACATTCAATGCGGTCCACCCAGTATTAGTGCTTTAGTTTATGTATATTTAAGTCTAGAATAGCAAGCTGATATTTTTGTTGATGATAAACGTTATATACAAGAACGATGTAGTCGATTTTTTAGTTATTTTTGTTTTGATTCTCTTATGCAACCGATTCAATTCTATGTTTAAATCGTAGACATCAAGCCAAAGTCGGTACCGATTACTTTTTTTTTTCAAATCCTAAAAGTGGAGGGGTGCACGTCACGAATTCGACACCCCAGGAATCACAGACCTCACGATTCATAGAGCCCAAAGAAGGACCACGAAATTGCTACACTACGCCCCGTGATGGAATGTCGAACTCGTGGGCCTGCTTTACTTCGTGTCGAACTCGTAGGTCTTGTTTGTCTAGCGTCGGACTCGTGGGCCACATTTGCCTATGGTGTCGAACTCACGGGCTGTATGACGCGTGGGTTGTACGGTATGACTCATGGACCTTTATTTATTGTCGAAATCGTGAGCCGTATGACTCGTGGGTGTCGGTCTCGCGGTATGACCTCGTAACGACATGGTAAATGAAAATATGTCCGTTAGTTGCGGGGTAATGTCGAGCAACGCTCGCACTGAAAGAAAAACAGATTAAAAAAAAACCCTTTATCTGGAGCCCATTATTTTCTTCATCAGGATGAACCGTACTAACATTTCTACTGAAATTTTTGCTTCAATTTTAGCTTATGCAGTTCGAGGATCAAAATATTTCCAGAATCAAACGTCATAAATGTAGCTTCCACTGCTGTTATAAGAACCAGTTATCACTTGTGTAGCAAAGATGACATGATAGAAATTGCAGTTCCAACATAAACTTATAATTTCCTGTAATCGCGGAATGAAACCTAAAATTCCATTTCCCTTTCTTGTTGACAGGAAAAAAAGTATGACCCTCTACTAAACATGCAGTAATGGCTGGAATAACATTAAGGACCACTGTGCACTGTCACACAATTTAGGACAGTTATCCAATAATGGGTTTTGACAGTAAACCCATGACGACAGAGTTCAAATAATGCGTAAACAAAAGCATCAAAGACATTAATGATACTTCCGATTTCCCTTCTAAAGGGTAAAGGGAAGCCTTAATTTATTTATTTTTATCTTTACCCTAAATTACATCAACATTTTGGATAGATTACAAGAAGCCCGCCACTTCACTGCAAGGGTTTCAAAGTCAGAATTTTCTCGTCAGTTTCATGGATTCCTCAAGCTTTATGTCGACCCCGTTTTGCGCTCTCAGTGAAGGCGTGCCCGTTCGCAGGCGTTTGCCGCACCGAGGAGAGAGCGACGGACGGAGCTCTTGTCTCATTGGTCTAGTTAGAAAGTAACAACAGAAGCCCGGTATTGTGTGCGATTATCTGCTTGAAGAAGACACTGAAATATTCGACATAAGTTTGCGAGACGCTTCTTATACATCCACTCTACCGTCCACCTCTTCGGTAGCCAAACAAAGGGGAACTATGGAGTCAGCGGGTCTGGTGGATACATTGTTTAAAGATTAAGACTGGTCCTCAGCTCCTTGCCGAGGCTTCTCGCCTGGGGCGCATGAGGTTGCCGAGTCCTCTCCGTCTTGTTCCCGCCATATTATCCTCTCCCCCTCACCCCATCACCCGCCTACAATCCCTGCTAAGTCTCCTTTTCCAAGCCCTGACCAATGAATAGCCGCCCATATACTCTATACAATTTGGTGAAAAACTGATTTTACTCCTTTTTACTTACCCTTTCTAATGCTCCCTTTCTTTCTATCCTCCCCCTTTGCAACGTTGTGCAGGAGACTTAGAAAATAATTTGTTTTTCACAATAGTTGAGGATTTGTTAGTGAGAATTAATATTTTTTCTGCCTCGGTGATTAAATCAGGGTTTTTTTTCACATTCTCTCTGTTGTTGTAATGTTGCAGCCTGCGGGTGTTTTTATGTTTGGTTTGTCGCTCTAAAATAAGAACAGACTCTTCGTAAACATGTCAAGCGGTTTGCAACGCGCCCGTGTTTGTTAAGGAGTGACAATATAGACGAATTGCTCCCAAGGTCCGTCATAGTATTGGGGAGTAATGCAAATTAACGGAATGCATTGATGGGCTCGAAGTAGACGGATTAATCTGAGGAAAGGTATTTCTGAACGTTTAAATATAGTTGTTAAGCTTGTTTCAGAAGATGGATACGAGCAGTGAGAAAGAATAGAGTCAAAACACATGAATAGACTTTTAAACAAAATTCTACCTTCAATCTAAAACAAGTTTTCGAGGTTATACTTCTTTTTCAAAACCTCGACAACTAGGCGTGAATTGCAATGCAAACTGAAACATCTATTACGGAAGGAGACAAAGCAACTCCGATATAGGGTGAGAAGAAAATATCCATCGTTCATACTTGGGAGTGATAATTGGTTATGTTCATTGCAAAAAAAAAGTGCCATAAAACACGTGAAGAAAAAGGAACGAGAGCCATTCGTATATTTTATTTTTTCATCTGTGTCTCCTCGTGTACAGATCTGTTCGGCATTTTGTGTGTGTGTTTGTTTGTGTGTGTGTGTGTGTGTGTGTGTGTGTGTGTGTGTGTGTGTGTGTGTTACAGCCCAAGGCAGATGCAGCTATGATCAAGGAGTTACTTTAGACTCCATCAAACGGAAAAATCGGCTCCATCGTCATAATGCCACCTATATATGACAGCAATAATAGCAATAGGTTCGAACAACGAGAAAGATATGAATTTCGCATAATATTATTTCATGAAACTGTGATACCACAAGCCCATATGCAAATCAGACAAGATTGGATGATGATAGAGATTCCATGACATTTACTCCTGCAACAGTTGCTCCCATGAAAATGTCTGCACGCTAAGCCAAACATAAATTCTACCCACATACATATAACCCTAACCCTCATCCTAATCCTTGCATCAAACTAAACCTAATACCCTATTACAACCCTAACCCTCAGTCCTCGGAGGAAATAAGATCGGAGCAATTGTCGCAGGAGCAAATGTCGTGTCAACGATGATGTGACCGCCTTACAGCTTTCCGCGTTTGTTTGTTGATACATAAACGTACGAATATGATGTTTTGTCTTAGAAACGTTAACAAACTCTTTGCAAAAATCTTTGCAAAAAAAAAAATCTAAATTGCTATAAATAGAAAATAAGATTTGACTCTCATTGAATCCATTTCTAATCGAATCCTACTTAGCATGGAGATTTGGTGGGGACTTGCTGTCGAGTCAGTGAGAGCTTTGTAAGATGATTTAAAAAAAAAATGAAATTTCATAATTTCTTAGATGTCATTATTGATTTCAATGATACTTTCACTGCTCTGTTTGTTTGATATTTACCGAGGGAGATACAAATGTGGGAGTTCGAACTTGCTATAATTATTCAAACAGCTGTCACCTCTTCTTTTTTTTTCTAGGGGCGTACAAGAGAATCTGTGCCTTTGACAACGTTTGATCTAGGTGCTAGATGTCGTCATCTTTGAGCAATCTGAGGATTCATTTTGAATATAATTTCTGGTTTATTTTGCTTGTTTATATATTAATAAAATGATCGTATAAAACAAAAGGAAATCCCGTCCAGAAATGTGCGCAAAAGTGTAAATCAGAAATATTAAATATTGTAAAAGTGTTTAAACCTAATAGGGTCCTGATGGAAAGCCGATTTTATCACTTTCCGCGTAGTTCCGACAAATAAAATCGACATGTCATAAAAGTTCTTCAATGTAAGTATGTCCAGCCGCCCCCCGGTCGAATTATTTTGATTTTTCGTTCATCAACCTTTGAGCATCTTTTTTTTTTTTTTTTTTTTTTTTGGCGCGTCCCCGCGTCTTTGACATTATGTACATCTTATCTCTTACAATTATAGGGACACGAGGGATAGCGAAAAGTAATTACCACCATAAAGACATCATCTTTACTCACCTTTTGAGCAGAACAAATCCCAAGAGCGAACTGACACCTTCACCCCTCCCGTGTCAATCTTTCCAACAGGAATATCCCCATATACTCTGAGAGCGAATTCACGAGACCTCCGCAGATGGGCCACATGCCAGCTCTTCATTCTCCAGTGGTGTTACCAAGGAAACCGGTGCCAGATTATTCATTAGGAGGCGTGTCCAATATTCACCACCACCATCACCACCATCATCAATCCATGATGCCCCAAGGAGCAGAACCGGTCACCCATCATGGCCCTGTTTTACCTTATTCTGGTTAGTTGTCACTCCATTAAGGGACAATTCCTACCATATGCACTTAGAAGTCAATTTGAAATGAAAGAGAACAGATTATTTACAGCGTCGAAAATTTGATCAAAATCGGATAAAATTTTGGAAAGTTATTATGAATTGTGAATTTTCGCTAATTGTCACAAATCTATTCTTGAACAGTCAATATGAATAATGCTATTCAGCGAGTTGTTTATTTCATCACCCCACAACTTGGCATGATTATTGTACATAAATCCTTGAAATTTATCTCTCTCTTTTTTTTCTTTTTTTTTTTTGGTTCAAACGTAATTATGGCTAGTCTCAAACCAAATATATCTGACTGATCATTATTTTGAAATTAGTCAGCCAGGAAAAACATGATGTTTCACACTTTATAGTAGAAAATTGAGTTTTCGTCAGTTTACTGTACGCGATCAATGGAGAAATATGAGGTGATGACATCATCAGCTCACTCGTTAGTTATATTCATATCAACTGTTAGACAACTGTTTGGCAAAAATTAGCGAAACTTCGCAATATCATAACACCTCTAATTCTTATCAATTTTTGATGAAATTTGTACGGTTGTGGTCATTTTATTTTTCTTTTCAAACTAATCTTTAACTGGTCCGGAATTGCCCTTGTACTCTGTCTGATTTATAATAACACCGGTTATTATGGGAAACCAAAATAGAAGTAACTTATAATCAAACTGAGTAAGGTGTTCCTTCAGACATCTAAAATGTATCTTCCTGTTGTCTGTTCTATATTGAATTCCACTCTTTAATCTTAGGTCATGTTTGCACATTTTCACTGATGTAAAGTATACTTGACTATCAATGAGATATTTCACCCACACCCATTTTACATGAAGAAGAGAAAGATGAATTAGGATCAGAATCTAGACTCTTTTAGGCAGTATGGTGTTTTCTTTAACATATTTCGTTCCTGTTTCTTGTAAGTTAGAAAAGTAAAAAAGATGATTGAGTTTCACTGCTATACGTTCCTCAAGATTTTCTTCAATTTGCAGCCTTATACCCGTCGTTTATCATAAATACTTCATCTTTGCCGTTGGTATAAATTCATCTGTATAAGGCCAATAAGTATGACTTCATATACTTATTAGCCTGATTCATACTTAGTGGCCCTTTACAATGTGTTTACGTGGGTGGTGTCATAATCATCACACCTGAATGTTTACATTATTGTCCGTTTTATAAGAATGCTTACATGGTTTCTGATGTTATGATATAATTGACTGGAATTATATTCATGTTCCACTGTTGTATTTTTTTCGATGTTTTTGACAGTTTGTAGGTTTTAGCTAGTAAAGATGGGTATGTGTTTAATATCAAGGTTTTTATATTCATAATTAAGATTTTTTAGTGCGCGATATGTGAAGTGAACAGCAATTCAGCGTATTGGCTGCTATGTTCAGTTCAGTTCAGTTCAGTATGGCATTTAATTCCATCTATCCAACAAAAACTGAAGCAAAACATATACAGAATACACCTTGCACAATATTGAATGATTATTTTATCATTTTGCTATATTTTGCTAAACCACATTGATTAATCAATCCATCAATTCAACAATATGACTTGATAATGAAATATCCATACAACTCGAGGTTTATGAATTACAATATGATTGACAGGATGAAGCATACTTTGCATTTGAGAATACGTCTTACAGGCAAAGATTCCATAAAGGTGTAAATTGCAAAAAAAGAAGAAGAGTTTCTTCCCAACAGAGAGATCTGTTGAAAATGTGAGAAGCAATTCGTAATCTCAACTTGTTTTTTTTTTGTTTTTGTGTGTGTGTGTCGATATGCCCGAACAGAATTACTTCGGGACAGTTACGGCATGCAGGGAGGCGAACAGCAAGGATACGGCGGCTCATGGCAGAAACCTAGCAGCCTGATGAGTATTGATACTCCACGGATAGCCAAAGATATAACATCGGTATGTCAGAACATTTATATAATATTGACGTATGTCAGAACATTTACTTATATATATATATATATATATATATAGGCCTATATATATATATATATATATATATATATATGTATATATATATATTTCCTTTCTATACTAATTTTAGGAGTTGACTTATAGAAATAAAGTGAGAGCAATCAAACAAAGTGGTAGGCGTTACATTCAACTGAATAAAAGACAATGTCGACACTATTACTGTACTCTACGATTTAATGTTAAGAATACTCTGATTTATAATCTTTTGACAAAATAAAAAAGAAAAATTCCATGAAGATTTGAAGGCAAGTAAGTGAAGGACTGGTGGGGCAATGTCATAATCATCACACCTTTGTAAAATATTTGTGATCAATTTTACTGTGCCGTGTCAACTCAGTCATTGTATATCTAATTTTGATGAACCTTTATTTTGTTTACTTTTACTCTATTTTTAAAGTGGTATTTTACTCTGATGGTGTATATAGAAGACACAATATCATTGTGTGGTGTGTATGTATATCTATGTGTGTGTGTGTGTGTGTGTGTGTGATGGCTCTTTCATGCTCCCTCCCTCCCCCTCCCCCCCCCCCCCCCCCCCCCCCCCCCCCGACGCAATTCACTAATTTCTCCGCAACATGAAATATATTTCAATTCGTCTTTCAGGAATTCTAGTTTCTCTGATGCTTTTTGAAAGCATACTATTTTGTTTGAGTCGCACAAACTAAGCTATGGGTGGCAGATCAAAATAACCTATCAGACTTTTAACGAACTGTGATTGTTATACATTTACTTGTGTATCAACAGGTATTGAACAGGTATTGAATTCAAGAGCAAATTTATATGTATGTATATATATATATATATATATATATATATATATATATATAAATTTGTTCTTAAATTCAATACCTTTTACATATTTATCAAAAGTTATCAATACGTACTTCTTTAAATTGCCTTACATACTTATTTTTTGCATAAATCATTTCGCTGTTCATACAAACCAAAGTAGAGGGGACTTGAAATATTAAAAAACACTATACACATTCTTGAAAAAAGAAAGAAAGTAAGGAACAATGACAAATATGATATTTCCGTGAAAACAAGTGAAACTTTAAAGTTTCATATAGCATTCCTCTCTTGTATAGTGATGATAATGATAACATAAATTAATAAAGCACTGACCGTTCCTCAGCAAGAGCTCCTGGTACGCTTTACAATAACAGTTAAATCAGTGAATTAACAGTTAAATGAAGAAATCTATTTTGAGTTTATCCGATGTCGATGAAATCACATTGCTGTCTCCTTGGTTTTACACCATTCAAATATACACTGTGTCTTTTAATGAATGGTGCTGTCCACATAAATCATTCATTATAATTACATAATTATCCTTGTGGCTCTAACGAACATTAAAGGAACACATCATATATAAGTGTCCACAACAATCGTCAGCTGGACAGCGGACATGGAGATATATATGGTACACTGTGTATCACAATGTTCTCTAATGTCATTGTAAGCGTACCCCTGTGAATGTGTCACTAAATGAATGTCCAATATTCAAGTTAATCATGTTCTAGAGAACATGATCAAAATTTTCCTGTTGATCATACTTAAATTGTTATTGATACATAAGGATTTCATGAAAAGGTATAGACTAATCATGATTATTTTGATGCTAAAGAAAAGACGTGATTGAAATGAAAGTACCAGAAAAGAAGACGTTTTAAAAATTCGAAGTATACTCTATATGTATATTAATCATTACCAGACGCGTTTACATTTTAGCTGTAGTGGCACTTTTGAATATAGCTGTTGTTGCAAAGTAGGGGCCTAGACACAGAGTATGACATAATATTATGTGTAGTGAGGTAGAATGTTCCATACATCCAATCTTCTTACATTATCGATTTTCGAGCAATCGATTTTCGCGTTCATCCGTGTGTGATAATTTTCATGAATACCTGGTGGCTTATAAGTGGATATTAATTCATGCCTGCTGACGAGGACTGAAAAGCGTGAAGACATTTATTTTGCAATTTTGATATCAACAACGCGATTTATTGTGTGCTAATTCTACTGCAGACGTAGTCCATGCACTTAAGCGAAGATATCAATGGAAACAGGTTATGAGACTCTGTTGAACGGTTTGTTGGAACACTTGCAGATCGGTACATAGCAAACGGTTACCAGGGGCGGATCCAGGAATTCTGTAAAGGGGGGGGGGGGGGGGCGTGACTAATATTTCTGGTGGCACTTCCGGGTTTCATTTCATATTTTTTCTTTTTAGTTCTTTTGTTTTTCACGAAAAATAAAGGGGGGGGGCGTGCGTCGGTTGCGCCCCCTCTGGATCCGCCACTGGATACAAAAATGACGACACGTGGTCTACATCCAGAGCAAGCACAAATTTTCGCAGCTCCTCACGTTGTAAAGGCGCAGGCGTGATGATAAAAAAAAGTTTTTTTTTTCTGTTTCTTGCGTTTTTCTCTTTTCCTGCATTTGACTGGATATACTTCACGAAGTGTTAACGTAGGTTCTTAGATCCAAAGGGGTCTACGACAAAGATCTGTTTACACGTGTGAACAGGGACAAATTACTATATAAAAAAGGGGGCGCGGAACCGGCGGTTTGGCTCTTAAAAGATAACGAAAATGAAATCTCGACAAAACCCATAACTCTGCGATGGTTCAGTACGGAGATTCTTTTCGTCGACCAGCAATGGTGGAGGGGGGGGGGGGGGGTTACCCTGATCCCCATCGGCACGTACCCCCCCCCCTCTCCACACACACACACACATATATATATATATATATATATATACACACACACACACACACTGGGGAAAAATCAGAAGCAGAAAAAAAAGAAGCAAGGAAAACACTTGAAAATGTAGTGGTCAATAAAATAACATTGATTCTTAGTAAGTTTAGTACAAAAAAAACCCTTATGATTCAGCATGAGTCATGTAATTGAGACATTTAAACAAGGTCAGTTCAGCCGCATGAAGTAACCCTAGTTATGCATGACGAAATACAATATACCATTGAAAACCTCCTTCTGTATTGACAGTGTATCATGACACAAACAAGTCAACGGATAACATTGAACGAAGGCACCTAAACAGTGTGAAGACATCCGAATTTTTTGACTGCTAACAGCAACATAATATTTAGAAAATAAGTGCCTAGTCTAGCCAATAATCTAAACATCTTTTATTCATTACAAATAGTAATTGGTCTCTCAATTAGTGTCAGACATGAATAGTGTCGTAAAGTGAAAATCAAGAAATCATTTGTCAGGTCTACGTTTATCCTGTTTTGCTTTCAGAACGGAACAGCTGGTATTCTGCCTTGCGCTGATCTTTTACCTCACAACCAAACCAACTACCTAAACTCATCCTCCGTAGCAGCTGCTCGATCTCAGTCCGCCCACAGTCCAGGCCACCATCCCACCCACCACTCGCATTCCGCCCATCCGAACCCCCACCAAGCATCGCCATTCGTCCCTGCAGCGTCCACGCCCACCTCCATGGGCGGAGCCTCGTACGAAGACTACGCCTCCAAGTTGCGCTCTTCGGCCGACGAGAGCAGATTTCCACTCCCGTATACGTCAACACCACCGGCTTGGAGGAGTGGTCATCACCACCACCCGTCCCAACAGACAGCCCCGCCCCCACCGCCACCTCCTCCCCTCTACTTTTGTGGGCGGATGGTACAAGTCAGATCCAAACAGAACAAGAGCGAACACAAGAAAAGTAAGAGAGTCCCTTACAATCAGTTTTATTCATAAAGCGATAATCTTTGCCAGAACAGACTATAGAGTAGGCTTTTTTTAAATAAATTTTTATTGACTTTTTTCTTCTGCTCACCGTGAAAATATTGACGGCATGTGGATCCTATAAGACACTATCCCACTCTCATTAATTTAAGTAAAATTTTGATAAAAGTGACAAAAAGCCTTTCAATCAAAAACAGAGACAAGGAAGGCCATCTTGTTAAAGGAACATGGTTGTATTTATAAAGATAGTATGTATGTGGGTGTGCATGTGTGTGTGTGTGTGTGTGCGTGTGTGTGTGTAGAGAGAGAGAGAGAGAGAAACAGACAGACAGACAGACAGACGTATACACACAGAGCGTAACTCTGTGTTAAATAGCTAAATCACAAATGTACATTAATTTTACACTTGAAATAAAGTTGAATAAATATTGTTAATGGAGGGATGGTTATCTGGTTATTATCAAATATATTCATTCTACTCCAAACCACGATGCCTCTCTTTTGGAGATACTAAAAGTGAAGGGAGTGTCAGTGAATTCCGAAGTAGTGAATTCAGATTTATCGTAAAATCTTCTACCCTGCTAAGTCCTCGGAGAAAAAAAAAGAAGCTTATTAGGAAATCTCTGTAAATGTCACATGACATCTCTGTAAATGCTTTAAATAGAAGCTTAATTTAGACGCACTATAGTATCAATGTGACGGTGGTATTCCACATTCCCCTCCCGATAATTCGCTGTCAAAGATTAGGAAGACCTATACATTCGAATAAGCACCTCGTTCAAAACGCCGACGAATTTAGGCGCTTGTATTCCAATCACACTCGAGTGTGTTCGAGAAAAGCTACTTGACAACCTTTTGACATAGTTGTCACTGTTCATCCAAAAAGTTTGTGATGAAATCGTGCAAGTAAGTTGTTAGATCAACGAAATACAAAGAAAATCTGTGCCAATAACAGTTAGTGTCAAGAATAGTTCCAAATTGCAGAGAATAGGCATCTTTGAGTATAGATGACTCTGAGTAAAGTTATGCACCCAACCAACGATCAAAAGGAATAGAATGTTTACCCCAGAGTTCGACACATAATGTTTCCAAATCACCGTTTTATCAATAACGAATTGACTATATACCCCCTCGTATGCAGCGTTCATTCAATTGCAGGATTTGAGGAAAAATCTGAATATCATGTAGCCTACATGAATTCAAAATTAATAGGTAACAGTGTGAAAATGCTGCACAACGAGAACGCCACCGACGAAGTGAAGAGGTCTTCTATGAACGAAGAACGAAGTATCGAATTTGGTGAAAGTTTCTTTGAGGCAGTAACTGAAAACTTCATGAAGAAAATAGTGCGCAGCTTGTTCGTTTTCTCAAGATGAGAAGTTATGTTTGTCATTTCGTTTTCGTATTTTTTCTTTAGTTCAGTGTGATTAACTGTGAATGTTTTCAGTCATCAATTAAGACGGTAGGGATGTCCTCAAAGGCAAAACACGGCATAGGACCTATTGGAAACCGTTCCAGTATAATGGAGAAAGAGGAAAAACCTGAAATAGATAATTACTTATTTCTGTCCTTATTAGATTAAAACCGTCATGTTTGAGAATAATTCTTGCTACAATAATATAGGCTTACAAAATAATGTCATTATTAACTTTCTGATTGTGCGCAGAAACTGTTTTTTCTTCTTTTTCCTTTGTTTTGTTGTGACAGCACAATTTAGAATTAGGTGCTACTTTGCGTTTTACCTGGTGATTTTGACCTTATAAGTACATTCATTATCCTGTAATTTAAAAGAAAATACCTCCTTAATCCATTATCCCTTTAAGCGTGAAACATTTCCTTACCGCGTGATATGCGACTTCTTTACCTTCTAAATCTCATTTAATTCGTCCATGGCTGCCTCCTTTCAGACAGCAACCAGTGCACCATATGCGGCAAGTCGTACGCCCGACCGAGCACGCTGAAGACTCACATGCGGACGCACTCGGGGGAGAAGCCGTACCGCTGCCCGACCTGTCAGAAATCCTTTTCGCAGACGGCCAACCTCACGGCGCACATGAGGACGCACAGCGGTGAGAAGCCCTTCAGATGTCTCATATGCAACCGCCAGTTCTCGCAAGTGAGTTTCGGTGATGGCGGTAACCAGTCACACCAACAGTTTTACCATTCTCAATAGTTCTCTCGAATTGGCCAAAAACAATGTGGCGCAAGCCTGATGTGGCGTCTGCTTAATTAGCCTTGGAAGAATGTTTATCTTATTCTTTAAAACAGGTGCGTTGCTATCATCTGTGAAACATCTTACCCAATGAGTGGGTTTCGTCCATCCAAAACGGAGACAGAAAATAAACGAAACTAAGTAAGGAAACAAACAAAAGTCTGAAATGAGGTCAATTGAGTTGTGATGTCATCTTTACGAAATTCTGTTGAGATGTGAGTTTTTTTAATATATATTTGCCTGTAAAATGATAATCAAAAAATAGTCTCAGGGAGAAGAATATTAACGTGAAACATGTTGACACACACACACACAAAAAAAACAATGACCCATCACTGACATTGGAATAATACTGTTTTTTTTAACTGAAGAAATTATGTCAGAAAATAAACAGAAATGATATTATGACAAGTATCGCGTAAGTTGGAAAATCACAGATACGTTTTAATATGAAAATGGAATACTTATATCAAAAACAAGAAACGAAGAAAGTGTTTAGACTTGTTGGACAAATACAGTGTAGGCTTAAGCCTGGAGCATCATATATATAGTTTTCGTGAAAATAGGGGGAAAATCTCATGGTTCTTAACATCTGAAGGATTAAACTATAAGATGTAAAAATGATATCATTTTAATCTTAATCTAGATAAGAATGTGACGATGAGCCATTTTTATCACTGTTCATTTCACCCCAGAGCTCGTCGGTCACAACGCACATGCGCACACATTCCGGAGAGCGCCCCTACCGATGCGCGTACTGCCGGAAGGCCTTTGCTGACAGCTCAACCCTCACCAAGCACCTTCGCATCCACAGCGGGGAAAAACCCTACCAGTGTAAAGTCTGTCTCCTCAGATTCTCGCAGTCTGGGAATCTCACGCGCCACATGAAGGTCCACAAGAACGAATAAGTGGGGGAGAGGGCAGACACATCCTGCGCACATCATCATCTATGAAAGCGCGATTGCGCCATCTCAAGATTGCATGGTGCAGCTCTTAGTAGCCCAGCCCAATTTGTGCGAGGAATCCGGAGTATACTTTTCAGTGCTACTCGATATTTCGGATGAGCGATGAACTTACTGTAGAATTCGATGTGTAAGGACTGCCAAGGGAGGTCACAAAAAGAAAGGGAGAAGGTGGAAAATGAATGATTCCAGCAGGCTGTACAAGTAGCAATACCCGCTGAGGGTATATGGCTAGGCGGATAGTATATACAGACTCTAGTAACTTGTAAGAGCGTACTAGAGCGCATGCTGTTGCATTATAAATGTATCGTATAGAGTAACGTAGACGGTAATGCATTTGATGTATTCAAATATTGGAAACTACTGACAAGGAGGGGGGGGGGGAGGGGAGAGACAAAAGACTTGGCTCGTACCAGTATTTATAGTAGCACTGATCAACTCAACGTTTTGTTTTGTTTTGTTTTTTTCGGGGGGGGATATACTTTCCTCACCTGTATACCACTCGTATAGTCAGGAATTGTTCACGTGCACAGAATAGTTGCCTAAATAATTCTATTTTAAGCAAATTCTTCAATATTTTATTAACAAACCGACAAAATAACATCATTTATTATGTCATTATCTAATCTAAAGTTTGTGCTAAAATTTGAATCTGGGTATAAACCTGTTGCAGCAAGCTTCTGTAACACAAATTCAATGTTTCAGTTACGGTTTCAATTTCGTAAACGCGTTTTTTTCTTATTGGTTGGGATTCAGTTCTCTCTCTTTCCTTTCTGTTTATTTTTAGTAAGTTTACCTGATATTCTACTTAAGATTTCTTGTACTGCATTGCCTTAGGTAATGGAAGATCTGCAGCTACATATACCATGATTTAATGCAATTTATTTGATACGTTGCCCTGGGCATGTTGGACAATCTATACTTGTCTGACTAATAATGTATACCAGTACCACTGATGTTCGAAGATGAAGTTCATTTGTGACCCTATGATGTGGTCTATCTGAATAGATTGTCGTAAAAAAATGTGCAAGATATGATTTTGCCATTCCATGTACTTTTTAAACACAGTCGGCAAAAAAAAAGCAAATTTGTCCTTGTAAACTAAGTAAGCTTACAGCATTGATATCGCGATTCCACGAAATGTCCAGGTGGCGCAGAGCCTTCTATTACAAGGCTCTGAGGTGGCGCCGTCAAGGGCGCCATCATATATTCTGGTTCTGCATGAAACTTTAGACGACAGGTGGTGATCCCACTGATCTCTATTTAATAGGAGGTGTATAGATATCTCAGTTGCATGTAAGGCCAATCGCTTTGAAGCCACCGTGCCACCATCTTAGCGCCCATATCGCCCATACTCGTGAACGGAGCTCAGGAGATCACGTGATCTTTGGTGACGGTCTGTGTTAGAAAATGCGTGCAAATCCCCATAGGAGCTTTCTACGATTCCCAGCGCGGCGGGTTCACTTGTTTGTACAGTTTGAATTGGCCTGTGAGATATCCGGATACCCCTAAAGAGATCAGTGGGTGAACCAAGACGCTTGTCTACGTCATTATACCTGAATTTGGAACGACGTCAAGATCATATTAGAGTAGCTCGACGAGTGACGGGGACTCTCATTTTATACGTGCCAGTGTGTTCAGAAGCCATTGAAGATTTAAAATGAAGACTTTAGTGCAAAGGTCTATAAATTGAGAGCACAGACAATCACAAAGTGCCAATAATCACCATGCCTTTTTTCTGTGTAATGATAAATGTGAAATCAAATCATATCTTAGACAATCACTTTGAGACACTCCTTTTCCCTAAGTCTTATACATTTTTCTTACTGAAAGGGACGCACTGAACTTAAATATTTTCGTACTTTTAATCTATACAATGTGCCGACTGAATGATACGTACGTACCGACGTTATGTTAATGATTACATATATCGTAAGTGACCAATATTTCCAAAGGAATTATTATTATATCAGCAACTGGTCGGCACAATATCAGATGTCGCATTTGATTCGATGTGAAAACAAAAATTCCAGGAACAATGCCCAAAGTGTCGAAACCTTTCTCTTTTGAAACAGATTGAAAGTTTTTCCATTGTAAAATATAAGTTCAAAAACATGTAGATAAAGTCAATTTTATGTCTTTACAATCCATATAAAGAACTATATTCTTTTCGATGTGTTTGCTTCGAAGACACAAACTTCTGCTACAGTCTACGTGTGCTAAATTTAATCATGACTATTTCGTTTGGCTCACAGACATGGTATACGAACCTCTTAAGATATATTCTGTTACTCAAAGATGTTGATTCCATTTTTTTAATACCTACATTGTATTCTTGAAATGCTGATTATGTTTATCGTGATTGAAGATGAAATGTAAACAATGGTATACTCTCAGGAATCACGAGAATATTGCGAAGACAATTATTTTTACTCGACATTGTGATACCGCGAAAACAACCCAAACCAACTAACCTTTCAAATCGAATCTACGCAACGTTGTTCCTTTGATTTAGCTAACATTTGTTTTGTTATCTCATGCATTATACTTTCACTGTAGACAATGTGTGTATGGTTTTACAAACCAATAGACTATTTTGAAATTGATCTCTCAAAATGGCCCAAGTAAGGAAAATCTTCCTATCGACTCGGTAAACTTTATTCTACACTGCAAAAATTCCGGTGTTAAAAAGTGAACACCGAGCTGGTGTTAAATTTTCGGTGCTCATTTATGGTGTTAAATTAACACCTCCGGGTGTCATTTCCAAATTTTAAACTGTTTTTTGAAGAGTTTCTTAGTAACTGCACTTCTTGTTGATTTTTAATTTAAACAAGACGATCAAGAATCTTACATTAAAATACTAGATTTTTGAAAAAAATGTGAAAATAAATTTACACCAAAGTAACACCAGCTGGTGTGGTCTCTTATTGAAGCTGGACGGGTTTTAAACCATTGATATTAACACCAACAAATATCAAATCAACACCATGTGGTGTCACTTTTGAATTAACACCAGTACAGTGTCAAAATAACACCAGGTACAGTGTCAAATTAACACCACGAAGTGTCAGGTGAACACTTTTCAACACCATCACAGTGCATTTTTAACACCTGTGGGTGTGGTCCTTTATTGAAGTTTGATCGGTGTTAGATTTAACACCCGTGGTGTTAAATCTAACACCGATGTTTTTACAGTGTAATCTTCACCACATTTGGGCTTTTATGGTCCTTGTGGACTTTTAGAAAATGCTTATTTGCATGTTACCAGATAATATTTCCTTCCACGATTCCAGGTTGTACTAAACGATATTACCTCAAGTTTCCCGCAAAAAAAAAGTGAAGAAATCCTTGCTAAAATATAACATCAGCAACAACCTAATGTTATGCCAAATTAAAATCAAGTGTTTTACTCTTCGAACCAGCACTCCGAATCATCATAATTATTTGCAATTTTTACTAATATTCAAAGAAGAATAATGTATTTGTCTTCAAAAATTAAAAACGTATACACCCTTATGACAGATATCTGTTTTGATCATTTTGAATGTTAATTTTTACGATGTTTTTATGCATTTTGTATTATATTGAAAAAAAAATCTCCAAAAGAGAATTAATGTTTGTTTATATTTGCTGCGATATACAATCTTAGTGTTATTCTGACAATCAATTCATTGTGGGTGTTTCTATGTAAAAGGTGAACTAACCTCAGAAATATATTTTACCTATGATCAAAAATTTCAGTTTTCCAGCAGTGTGTTTTCTTGTTTGTTTACTGTTGAGTGTGATTTCTGACGAGGGACAAGATACATATAAAACAAAAACAGCAAAACACGTTTGACGGTATGCCTCTACCGTTGCCATGATTGATTCATACAATTATGTATTTATGTGTAAAAAAGTATAGTTGAATGAAGAAAGAAACATATGAAGAGTTTGTTTGCAAAAACCATTTTTGAAGATTTTGAAGTACGGTCTCTGTCATAAAGTACAAAATAATACCTTTTAAATGATATATTGGTCACTACATATAAAGGTACATTTTTAAAGTAATGGTCAAAAGAAGCAAACATTTTCTTATTATTCTCTTTATTTTTCTTGACCTTTATTCGCAAATATCTCCATTTGGCAAATATAGACTTATCGGTTTTTGCGAACAAACTCTTCATATCATATTCCTAAAAAAACCCAAGTTACTGAACGGAGAGACAGAGAGAAAAGGGGAGAGAGAGGTGGGGGTTGTCAACAAGTTGATATTGTGTTGAAAAAAAGGGACCCTATTAAAAATGAAAATCATTTGCACAAGACAATACCGATATCAAATCAGACCAAAATGGATTACAAAAAAAAATCATATATTGTTTTTGTCAGCAAGGTTCAAAGTTTTTCTTGGTATGGCTGTAACAATCTATTCAAATATCCTTAACCCTATAAAGCCCAAGCTATTTTGACCCTTCCCAGGCCCAAGGGGGGACATTGTGCCCCCCTCCATATAACTTTGTTATTGTTTGGTGTATCATCGTCATATATGACACATGGGTACAGCAACTTATACTCGCACTTATGACCGCACATTTGAATTTTCTCAAGGTCACCCATAGAGGGCGCTATTTACCAAAATATAAAGAAATACATAGGAAATATACTAAAAACATGATTTTCTGTATAATTTCTTTATCTTACTATCGATCAATAATTTTCATATTTGCCACAAATGATGTGCAAGTCGAATCTCATTACATGTATTTGTTACGGTTGAAATTTCTCAAGGTCATCACATGGTGGCGCTCTTCATAACAACATAAAGAAATACATTGTGAGACCTTTGATGCATTGTTTCGGATAGGTACATGTATAATTATCACATTTCATATTTCCATGATATTGGAATTTTAAGTTTGCTGATTGATAATATGATAAACAAATGATATTAGAGGTATAACTTGGGTGGAGGAATCAAAATGACACAAAATAGAAGGGCAATCTTTTGAAATACTGTTGTTTTCAATCATCTCTGTTATATTTATTGTTTTATGTTTTTGTGGCATAAAAACAAAGGAAATAATAGGAAAAACATTTCACTGTCATAATTATTTCACATTCAACTTCTTCAGCAAATTTCCACCAAGAAACACTCATTTCATACACTATAATTTTATTAATTGAAATTGGAACAGAAAAATACGCAAACTCTGACTGACATGGTTATCAGTTTATGGTTGCCATGGCAACCAGCAATATCAAATATAGCTAAGTCATATATCAAACTGTTCGCAATAATTTGGTTGAAATATGATAAAGGGCGAAGGAGTGGCAAATGAAAATCTGGTAGGGGGGCACAATGTGCCCCCTCCCCCCTTGGGCTTTATAAGGTTAAAGAATCCTTGAAATAGCTCTCTCATACAAATTTAGAAATATTATCGAAGAATTATTATTCGGTTAAAGGAAAGAAAATACATGTACAGATTAAAGAATTATTGTTTTGTTGAATAGGAGAAATAGAGATTCAAGAATTATTATCATCTTAAGGAGAAGAAAATAAAGATTAAAGAATTTTCAGAAAAAAAAAACTCATTTACATGGAGGAAAGGATTATATCATAATGTCGGGAGCCACGTATTGTTCGGTACAAAACTACTAGTAAAAAATGCAAGTGAAGTATCTTTTGTCTTTTCCACTGGACGGATTTTTTGGTAGACTCTACAATATTATGAAGAGTTTTATCTCAAAACGAGCTTAAAAACAAAAAATAATAATAAAATGCAGGATACTTTTAATCATAACTTCTAGAATATTCCTTGTTACAGGGGCGGAGCAGCCGTGGGGGCTGTGGGGGCTCGGGCCCCCACACTTTTTGTGCACCATACAAAGGAATACATAAGGTGTTATCACTTTGGGCCTCCACACTTTTTTCAACCCGGAAATACGAAAGTGGCACTAAAATGGGAGGGGAGTGAATGAGCTGAGGACCTTTTTTTTTTTTTTTTTTTTTTTGCTTGTTAGCTCATGAAACCTGGAAGCGGGCCCCCACACTTTTGAAAACAGTGCGCCGGCCCTGTGTAATGTCACATTAATTTGTTATGAGGTGTTACTGGAAAGGTTTCATTTTGGTCTATCTGATGATGGATATGGACTTACATTGAAATGTATAAAAATGGCGCTTGGATCAATTTGAAATAAAACTTTTTATACATTTTGCAAAAGCAAACAATAGCTAATTGAGGTCTCCCTTCATGACAGAGTTCCAAATTAGTCTAATCGACTAGTTCGCTGCTGCTCAGAAAAGTGTATTCCAAAAGAGCATAACCAGAAACAAACAAACTAACAAAACAAGTTGTTTGGATGGTGAATATACTTGTATGTCAGTTATGTAACAGTAACATACTCACGCTCAATTTCTCATTAAACATAACATACAGTGCAAACTGAACACTTCCAAATGTGGCACTTAGTTTCTAAGAGTTATACACGGGGATTGTACTGTAAAACAGAACCACCAGATATATAGGAAACGAGTGGTATTCGATGTAGTTTGGAAAGTACATCAGCTACTTGCAAATGTGAAGCATAGCATGGTGGTACTACAGGTGGTTACAGCTCGTTATTCCGAAGGTTCGTTATTCCGAAGGCTCTTTATTCCTAAGATTCGTTATTCCGACGGTTCATTTTCCGAATTTCATTTACGGATTAACCATGCACTCTTCGGAATAACGAACCTTCGGAATAACGTCACAAATTTTTGGATTAACGAACCCTTTTTCATTTTCGGATGAACGAACCTCTAGGTATAGTGACTTTGCGTGTTTCGGATTAACGACCCTTCGGAATAACGAACCTTCGGAATAGCGAACCTTCGGAATAATGAACAGCACCCCTACAGGTGGGGGTGGGGTGGGGTGAAGACACTAATTCAGACTAGCTTGACATGACAAAAGAAAAACATGACAACTGCATTGGCTGCCAGTAAAGCAACGGATTGACTTCAAGATCTTAATCATGGTATTTATGTGTTTGCAAGAACTAGGTCCTACTTACCTTCAACAGCTCATAACAAAATATTGTCCAGCAAGGAATCTTCGCTCTCAGTCCAAACTCTGTTGTACACCCCCACAATATCAACACAATTTTATGGAGCAAGATCTTTTCAACTGGCAGCAGCAGAGTTATGGAACAAATTACCCACGTATCTTAAGCAAACTAATACAGTACATGATTTTAAACGTTTGTGGAAAACATATCTCTTTAACATGTCCGTGGACCAGGTTTAACACTAAGCAATGTTTATCACAGCTCTGTCACTTTTCATCTTGTTTTGCCTCCTCTCTCTCTCTCACATGTCTATTTTCCTTATTTCTGTTTATTAGTTCCTTACCTTCAATGCGCATAGAGACATTAATCTATTTTTGTGATATGCGCCATATAAATATGGTTTATTATTATTATAGCTGCGTGTGCTGTTGAATAAAGTTTAAGACATGTTTGGGAATTTTAAGGAATACATGACCGTGACGACAAGAAAGTGAAATTGTCAATAATTACTCTCTACATCAGAGAGAGGAAAAAAAAAGAAGGGAGAGACAAAAGGGAGATGGAGAGAGAGAGGAGGACTGGGAGAGGGAGGAAGGGGAGGTAAAAGGAGAAACAAAAGAGAAACATGCACATTGACCTTCAGTGTGTCAAAAGTTGATACATGCAGCTGAATAGATCTCGTATACTTTGCTTCTCAGTCCAAAAAACAACATCATCAAGTGGAAAAGGGACCTCCAGTGTAATTTTTTTTTTGAAATGTCCTAATCCAGTTTTCATTTAAACTTCTACCTGACTGAAGATTGGTGAATCATGACATAGATACATTAAGGTGGTAGACACGATTGATAATCATTCATACGAATGCCACACACTGACCACTTGATGACAATGCCCAATAAGTGTAGTTTCGATGTTAGCGAACAAAATTCGAAGAAAGAGTACCAAAAAAGTGTGTGTGCGTGGTGTGTGCGTGTGTGTGCGTGTGTGTATGTGTGTATGTGTGTGTGTGTGTGTGTGTGTGTGTGTGTATGCGTGTGTGTGTCTTTGTGTTGTCAAAGAGGTACCGAGTTCAGTTGAGTTGTTAGTTTTTGCATTCTAATTCTTAAAATTTCATCTTGCAGCGGCATTGTGCTTAGCCTGTTTTGTCTCGTTCGACCGTCATGCACGTGCACTGCAGACGTCCATGAGCTATCATCAGATTTGGTCGCCATGGTGAGTAAATTCTTTCTTTATTTGTTTTGTTTTATTGCAACTGAAATCTTCGGGGAGATTTGTTATAAAAACAACTCAACGCAAGAAAAATTGTTTTGAATAGAAAACTGAAAGGCCTAGTTTACTGATACATAAAGCAGCTGCTACACAATGTCAGTTTAACACTATAGGCATTGTCAGCTGATATTACGCAAAGATCGAGGTAACATCAAACAGTGGCGTATCTAGGGAAAACGGCGCCCGGGGCAAGCGCGAAAATTGCGCCCCTAATTTCTGAAAAAGTGTTCAACCCCAACCCCATCCCGTATAGGGACTTACAAAAAAGTCCACATGATATGCTTTTTCAAGCACATAAAAGGGGTCTTTCGAGGGTGATTTAAATGTAATAAATTTAGATAGATTTTGACGAGCGAGCGAAGCGAGCGAGCCGAAAATTTTTGTATATTTCCGCGTCATCATCACGTTTTGTTCTTATCTTTTTTTGTGTGCTAAATTTTGGCGAGCGAGCGCAGCGAGCGAGCCGAAAATTGATGTATTTCAGCTTACAAAACACGGAATTCTTGTCATTTTTTTGCCTATTAAATCTTACAATTCTAATCAAGATATAGTGACTGCCTTGTAGATAACGATTTATACCAACAAACTGAGGCGAGCATATTGATAAATTTTGGCGAGCGAGCGCAGCGAGCGAGCCGAAAATTTTTGTATTTCAGCTTACAAAATATGGAATTCTTGTCATTTTTTGCCTATCAAATCTTACAATTCTAATCAAGATATAATGACGGCCTTATAGATAACGAGTTGTACCAACAAACTGAGGACTTAAAAAATACTCTAAATTAGTACGCACGAGTGAGCCGAAATTTGTATATTTCCACGCCATCATCACGTTTTGTTCTTATCTCCTTTTTTTTTTTGGATAAATTTTGGCGAGCGAGCGCAGCGAGCGAGCCGAAAATTGCTGTATTTCAGCTTACCAAACATGGAATTCTTGTCATTTTTTGCCTATCAAATCTTACAATTCTAATTAAGATATAGTGACGGCCTTATAGATAACGATTTATACCGACAAACTGAGGACTTGAAAAAAAATACTCTAAATTGGAACGCGTGAGTGAGCCGAAATTTGTTTATATCCGCGTCATCATTACGTTTTGTTCTTGTCTTGTTTGATTTGTTTTTTTTTTGCGCCCCCCCCCCCCCGTATGTTCGACACCTTTGGCGCCCTCGTTTGATTCAATAGGCGGATCGCTTCAGAACGAAAGAAATTGCAGCCGCTGCTCCGCGTAAAGCCTTCTAACGATGGCATGTGTGAACACAATATACATTGTCATTTTGTCCACGTCATCATCACGTTGTGTTCTTTATCTTCTTTTTTATATATATAAATTTTTGCGAGCAGTTAGCGAGCGCAGCGAGCGAGCCGAAATTTCAGCTTACAAAACATGGAATTCTGGTGTGAACACAATAAACATTGTCATTTTGGTTGTCATTTTGTTTGATTTAGTTTTCTCCCCCCCCCCCCCCCCCCCCCCTCTCCCGGTCCGGGCGAGGTTTTTTTTTTTCCTTCTTCTTCTTCTTCTTCTTTTTTTTTTCTTTTTTTCCTTCTTCTTCTTCTTCTTCTTTTTTTTTCTTTTTTTTCTTTTTCTTCTTCGATTTTTTTTCTTTTTTTCGTTTTCGGCGCCCCCAAGGAGTGGCGCCCGGGGCACGTGCCCCCCTTGCCCCCCCCTAGATACGCCACATCAAAGAATCGATGTGAACACTGTGGAACATAGGAGAGCAATGACAAGCTGAAATATCATACCTGCCTCTAATAGATGTATATAAATTTGATAGATTTTCCAAAAAATTGTGTTCACATCTCCTTTAAGGCTCGGTCACACTGCCCAAAAGTCGCGTAAACGAATGAATCACGTCAGAAATTTGGTTTTGCGTGCTCGTCCGTCGAGAATTTGACCATTTTCGCTGATTTACGCGATGAAATTCACCGATGAATTGCGCAAGAAATATACGGAAAGGTCACGCAAAACACGGGTTTAATGTGCACCCGTCGACAGCGGGAATTGGCCTGACGGGATATTATGATAAAATGGCTGTTTTAATAAAGTGCCAATCATACGTGACTTGTTAGTGATACATCAGTGAATCATCAGTATTTCATAAGTATTACATGCGCTTATTTGTTTTTTCAGTGATTTTTCAGTGATACGTAGGTGTTATAAGCGCGAAACATACGTCATATAATGTCTGCTTATCGTCAGTGGAAAGTCGTCGGTGGACGCGATAGCGGCAACATTTTCGCGAACGATCACTGATATTCCAAGGGTTTACCGTGGACCTTTGCTTAGCAGTCGTCGCGCATAACCACGTATTCGCCCTATTTGGGGCCTTTGCGTGCCTTTGCGCTGAAAGTGCGTGGTTTGTTAGTTATTTTTGCGTGATCTTTCCATATAGTTCGTGGGCAATTCATCGGTGATTTTCATTGCGTAAATCAGCGAAAATTCTCGACGGACAAGCACGCACAACCAAATTTCTTGCGTGATTCATGCGTTTACGCGACTTTTGGGCAGTGTGACCGAGCCATAAGCCTTGGCTAATGAATAATCCTATGCGTTGATCGTTACATATAGCCTAATATTATCAAACCTGTGAAATAGGCCTATACATTCGTTTGACTGAAATTCATATTCTTGCTTTACTGGTACAGCAAAGTAGATGGGGAAAACAGCAACGGAACAATGCCTTGATAGACATTTAAAAACAAATCAGTTCAATGCTGAAATCATCGATGATACAATGTTGGCAAACTAATTCCGTAGGCATGACTGTAGGATGAGATAATCTACATGTATGCCCATAGGGACCTACTTCATTCTTGAATGGATGCAAGAATGAGTAATTTGTTATCTCTACTCTGGGGAAATCTACACAGTTAGTGCATTAGAGGCATACCGCCGGACATGAGTTCTGTTTCAGTCCTCTCAATTCACAAAATACAAGTCAAAATGAATATAAATGTATCACTAAATATTGTAGAGAATTATTGTACTACATGGAGGCCTAAGTAAATATTATTGTCGTCAGCCTCTTCGAAAGTGATGAATGCTATGCATGGCCAAAAGCGGGCGCACTTGTACATATACATTATTATGAATACACCCCACATCGCGAACGACTTAGCGCGATCTTGGGGCCACGCCAAAGCCAAAGAAAAGCATTTTCATCTGAATCTGTTTGGCCTATACCTCCATTAGTCCAACATGTCGGCAACCGCGAATGGAGTTGATCCTGCGCTAGTTACCAGGATTGTAGACAGAGTTAAATCCCAAGGAATTTTCGATCAATTTCGTCGTGATTGCCTTGGCGATGTGGACACAAAGGTAAGCGCAGCTCAGCCGTGGGCTGTGTATCGTGTATGAGATGGAACCTGGGACTGGGTCCATCACTGACACTGCTGGTCCATAGACCATCATCTTATTCTTATCCCAGGCTGTAGCAAGTGGGCCTGTACAGAGAATGAATTTATTATAAGGTACTAATAATGATCTGACTCATGATCAGGTTGGAGGCATTTTAGGAATAACCGAAAACCCCTTTTGTACTAGTACGATCACGACTACGTAGTAAATTTCCGAGGCCGAGGCATAAATATGTGCGAGGCCGGCCGCAAACATAAACACCCACACGGTAGTGAGTATGTGGGAATACGTTAAAATGTTCCCCACCACGCATTGCACACTGACCGCACTGCCACAAGCCACTGGCGGCTCTGCACTTTTTTAACTAGACAATGCTGATGTGATCCTGCCAGACTTGGACATTTTGGGTGCAGTGTGCTGGTGTGGTGTGAGAGCCTCTTGACTCTTGATGCAATAATCCCTTGTCGCAGCTCTTGAGTCTTACATAATACTCTTACTCAAAGATTTACTTGGCCTGGTTCGATGATTAGAGTTCTATGCCGCTCTCGTGCAGTTAGGCAGAAAAATCTGTCTTGTTAATGTTACTAACGTTCGAAGTCTAAAGTAGACATAATACTACAATACTAGATTCTAGTAAAAAGTAAAATGTTAGTGTCTGTTTCAATGTTTGGAGGAGTTTTAGTAATAGTAGTAGGCCCAGATCTAATGCAAACAGGACCAGCTCATCATGGCATTAATAATTAATTCGACCACAACACCGTCCAAAAGTCGACCGCCTGCTACATGTGGAAACCAATTAACTAATAATCTAAAATGCCCATTTCTACACCTAGGTTTGTAGGTCAATAGCCTGAGGGCTGAGGGACATTGTTTTGCTCAGGGATTGGATTTCAACCATGTACCTGGGCGTGGGCCCCCTTTCATGAGATGTTTGGATAGCAACTCTTGCTGGAGTGATAACTTTCCATAACAACAGCCACTCAGGAAGCTGGATTCTTGTCCATACCATGACAATTGCCATTCCAGCAAGAGTTGCCATCCAATTAGTATCATATCAACTTTTAATCAAATGGGGCCCATGCATGCTGATAACAAAATTCCAGAAGAAAGAAGAAGCTAAAAAATGTAATGCTAGATTTGTGAACAGGTCAAGTATTGAATGGCAAATGTATGCTTATCAATGAAAAACAAATATTGCCAAGTTTTCATTAATGTCATTTCATTATTGAGTCAAAGTAGCATTACTATTCCAGGCCTGTTAAATGTTGTGTCAATTGCATTACTAACATACCATTTTTCAAGTCTGTCAGTTCTAAATAAACTTGATAGTGTCATTTTTTCTGTCTTTGCAGCCAGCATATCAGAACCTGCGATCAAGGGTGGAAGGTTATGTTTCCACTTTCCTAGCAAAATTCACATGGACTCCTGACATGAACAAAAACCATCTGAGGAACAGCCTGAGACGACAAATCACCGAGTGAGTGGAATGGATACACTGTTTAATGTGTGTAATTGCCTGTGATTTAAAACTGCATGTGTACATTTTGTATCTTCCCCAGTGAGGTAAGGCAGCACTTCACACTGGCACTGGTCCGACAGTCCCTGACCAGTAAAAGTCGCTGTCGGACCAGTAACTTTTTTGGGAATTGACCACTGGTAAAAGATGGAAAATTAGGTACCTACTGATCTAACAGACAGGTCGGACTAGAAGAAAAAATGGGTGAGTGTGCAGTCCTGGGTAAGGTATACCATCATGTTTTGCAGTGGGGTCATCCGCAAATAAAATGAAATACCTTGACCCTGCCCCCCCCAAAAAAAACAACAACAACAACAACAAAACATATATATATATATATATATATATATATATATATATATATATATAAATAGATAAATAAATAAGATAAGATATTGCACCCCATGTGTGCACTTGTGCGATATCACAAGTGAAGTGCACACATTCACGCAAGACCCTGGCTGCCAGATTGGGCCGTGAAAACTTCAGGCTCGAGATGTTCTCAATGGTGCTATATTGGCTGACCTTTTAACGTTTGATAAAACATTGAATGAGCTGTGATCCAAAGATATAAATTTTCAACCAGTATATTTAGTACAGTGTTGAGGCAAACGCATGTTTGACTTACATCTGAGGTTTAATTATCAGTATGTACCTTTTTTTTATCACACTTAGAATCTCACACAGCTTTTTAGGATTTCACTCACAGCTTTAAATAGCATGTTACCATTTCACACTAAAAACTCCTTGAAATAATGTGCTGATTAAATTTCAGATCAGAGATGCTCGCTTCGGGAGTCGAGAGAATCATTGAACAAGTTGTGGATGCCCAGGTACAACACATATTTCTCCCCCGCATAGAGGCAGTCGTCAAAGAGTACCTCCACAGTGACAACAAATCTTCTACCAGTGGTGATCCCAAAGTTGCGGAGACTTTCAAAGCAGTGGATGGCAGCTCTGTCACCCCTCAGCCAGGTGAGCACTTTGGGATTACCGTTAGGATAGGGATTATGTGAGCTGAAAACATGACAACACAGTACCAGAGGTAGATAAGACTACACCTTTAACTCCTGTAAACATTTGAATTTTTGTGGTACATTAATTTTCGCTTATTTTGCGCTAATTTTGGCTAGTGCGAATTCTAAAGCCCGCGAAAATATCTGTAATGTTGAAGCAGCACTATTTTAATGATAGTGCAGCTGAATGTGGGTTTTTAAGACATCTTGTTTTGTACATTTGGAAAGTGAAAACAGACCAAAAAAAAAAACCTCTGCCAAGAAATTTACACTGCTAAATAGACATATTAACCATAACAAGAAATTGTCACACCAGTTTTGTATTAAACAAAATGTTGCATATTTTGTAACTTGAAGATTACTCTCAAATAGAATGATGTTATTTACACAAGGGTATGAATGATGTCAACTGTAATGTTGAAGTACAATTTATGTCAGTGAGAAAAAGGATAGAATAGCAAGACTACCGTCATCAACTGCCATGCATAAATCTGTCATGTCGAGTAATATTCTGCACTGTCAAAGAAGATTTGTATCAGCAAGTCATCAAGTCAACCTCAAATCATCATGACTTGGCTGAGTGAAAACTGTATTAACTTTTTTCCACAGTGATCTGAGTTTGAATCTGATTTTTCCACATAATGGCCATATACCGGTAAGTTGTAAAGTGTCCCGATGGTTAATGTTGGGTTAATAGATTTGACATACAAGACATGTAGAGTAGGTTTGCTATCTGTGGTTGTTTCTATAGGAAGCAGTGGCCAAAGTTCAAGTCCAGTAGTTCCTGGTGTGAAGGGATCCCCAGCTGATAGCCCCCACATCGCATGGGGCACATCGCCTCTTCAGACCCCAGTTTCCCAGCCAAAACCACCCCCACTTCCAGGTGAAATTCTTGATCATCCTCTCCCTCCACCTCTGCCCGAGACGAGTTCTATTCAGGAGCAGCCAAAGCCACCTCCTCTTCCCAAAGCAAAGGAAGCTTCTCCCCCTCCACTTCCACCAAGCATCGTCCCGGAAAGGAGGCGAACCTCTTCAGTGTCATCAACCCCAAGTCTGGATTCAGTGTCCTCCGGCCCACTGAGCATTAACAGTGATGATGGCCAACTCTCAGAGAAACCCAAAGCAAGTGAGGAAAAGGCACAACCTGTCACAACTACACCTCCAGCAAAAGCAACGCCAGCAAAGGCACCCCCGCTAAAGAAGAGAATCAGTATTGTGAAGAAGGTGGTCGTTAGGAAAGCTGATGGCACCAAGGTTGTCAGGGTAATTAGGATGGACCCAACCAAAGCTACAGCCAAGAAGCTACTTATGAAGGCTGCAGCTAGAGCATCAGGAGAGCAAGGAAGCACGCCCAGAGGGAAAACTTCCTCTCCGTCAAATGTACCAGTCGCTAGTGTGGATGAAAGCAGTAAGGATTCTGTGGGAGAACAGAATCCAGAAAAGGAATCGATTTCCCCCGCTGATGAGATTCCAAGTCCGGAATACACTCCCACACTTGGCAAGAGGAAGCATTCTTCAAGCACGGGGAGCCTCAAAGGCATCCTTTTAGACAGAGCAGGTCATCAGACACCAACTGCCAGTGAGGTTGACTCCCCACCCCCGAGCAAAACAGCTCTCAAGGAGCCAGGAATTTTCTCCAGAGACGAGACGCTGTCGACGCAGATGTCGTCAGACAGTGAGAAAACTCCGTGGGAGGAGGACCTGTTATCCAAGCATCTTGAAGATGTGTCCTCACCAGGCTCGGCACTGGACGATGAAGACAAGACAAAAGACGCTGATAAGGATGACGAAAACAAGACGAAAGACGCTGATAAGGATAATGAAAACAAGACAAAAGACGTTGATAAGGATGATGACAGCAGAGACTTCTTCCCTGAAGACATCCCGGACCACATGTCTGACTCAGACAGCCACGTGTCGGACGTGACCGTCAGTTCTGTCCACACCAGTGATCTGTCATCATTTGATGACAAGATTAGCTCCTCATCGAGTTCATCTGCCAGCAGTGACGAAAGTGGTGGAGAGGATACTGATGATTACAGTGCGAAAAAAGGTAAGCACTTTGAGCTTTGTTTCAATGTTTATCGGGGAGAATGAAACATCGAGAAGAGTTATGAAATTTATATTCTCTTTTTCCATGGTAAGCATTGTTTTTGATGCACTGGGTATTATTTAGACATCCAGACTGTTACTGACATTGCAAAAGTTTGTAGGCAAGGAAGGGGTATAGATGAAGCTGATTACAAATTCAGTAGAAAATTCATGATAAACCAGAGGTATCAACAGTGGTAGATTTTGGCATTAAAATCACAAGATACTTCCATTGTAATTACTCAGATTGCTATTAGGCTGATTTTAATGATTAATTCATGAATTCATGTGTTTGTGAATAGACACACTGTATCTATGTGCATCCATAGATACATGTATATGGAAGTATGTCTATGGATATTTGTATGTGGATATTTGTATATATCTCACATTTTTATTCAGTTATTGTCAGTGGTTTATGGTGGGGGGGGGGGGAGGCTGCTCTGAGTTCATGTGTGATGTGAAAAGTAATTGCTCGTGTGATATACTGAAACCCTGCTGACTGTGAAAACTGAGTTTTGTGCTGCTTGACTTGTTCATCCAGCAGCAGCTAAGCCAGAGGCTGAGACCAAAGACAGTGTGCCAAAGTCCATCGCGATGCTGCTGGCATCGAAGACGAACCCCGAGCGCAGCGTCTCCCCTGCCTCATCGGGCGGGAAATCCTCACCTCGCCCTGGAGAAGCGAGATGGAAGAGGCAGTACATGAGTGACAGCGAAGACGAAGCCACCAAGGCAGAGAGAAGGAAAAAAGCCGTAAGAAGCAATCAGTTTCCTTTGGACAAATTATGCTCATTCATGTTCCATTCTTGGCTGCCTTCATGTCACATACCTTTGTAGTGTTCTTTGTGCCTATGTAGAATCGATCCTATCCCAGCAGGTCAGATTTTAATTCTTCTTTTTTTTTTTCAGTAGAAAGTAGTGCTATTTATCCCTTACGTATTAAAGACCAAAACAGCAGTGAAGGTCCCTGTCATTTGAGCAAGTGTCTCATAGAAAAGTAATGATAGATGTATGCACGATTGGGGATTAGAGCATGGTTATTTTTACTTTAACTCCCATTGGTCATTATGGTTTGAGATTCTGTCTCTGGCTTCACAGCTTGCTTATCATAATTTTTTTGGTCATAGGTTTAAGTGCTCTCATATGTTTGCATATCTCATCACATATATACATCCTACACGGGTGCGATAACTGGGATCATGTGGGGGGAAAAATGACATTTTTAGATCCTCCAAGTAAGAGCAGTGAGCTGGAATAGGGAGGGAGTGTATTCGGGTGAATCCTCAAGTCACAACATCTATTGTTTATACTCTTGTGTCGTGAAACAGGAAACCAAAGCATGGATTGCTCAGCACCACAGTTCACATGGAGCCAAAGCCCAGAAGGTGCTCACTAACGCCTTCTCCTAAATACGTGTGACATGAAATTGCAGTTTGTATTAATCAACCTCAGCAACCCTAAAGGTTGGGATGAGTCTTTTTTAAAATTTTCTCTCTTTTCTTCTTCTTTTTCCCATTCAATTCACCCACTTTGTCAGTCATCAAAAAATTTCTTTAACAGCAGGGAATATATTTTCAAGATTGGTGTGAATCAGGCATTATATACTCTGTTGTCACATACATCTGCATCAACAATTTGCTCTTCCAGCACTCTTTCCTATGGGACACATCTCAAATGGAGACCAATTTTCAGCATTTCACTTTTACTTGGCATTCAGCTCTGTGATGTATTCATTTCAATACAGTTCCCTTGCATTTTTTTCTCTATTTTTGGTGGAAATATTGTCAAAGAACCGTTTTTCGTCAAGTGTCGTCATCGTTGTTCTGTCATGGCAGCTTTCAAAAATAGTTGCAACATCAATTAGTTTGCAAGGTGCCTGAAATTATTTTGAGGGCTTCTCCCCCCTGCCTAGATTCAAATATCTGTACTGTCATAGAATGCTTCTATACCAAAAGGAAAGAGATATTACGAAGGTGATGGGTTTTCCCCTATCCAAGCCTAATCGTCAATAGATGTTCAACTACTCACAAACAGGACTTGGGAAGATGCAGAACAGATAAAGTTAAAGGGGAATGATACCCGAATGTACGTGTGGATTGAGTCAATGCAGCAATATCAGTAGAACACGTTAGTGAAGTTTGAGGAAAATTGGAATATCCTTCAAACATCCATGCGTTTTTTAAGTTTAGGTGCAGTCCTCACTATGACAGGACACTTGTACACAGATGTCACATATGGACGATGATATAATGAAAATATAATGAGAATTCCACAAAGTTTCATCTTATATTAAAAGTACATATTTCCTTGACTTGTTACTGTCATATGTTAATTGTATTATTGTCCCACTGTTTTCTGAAAGAGGAGAGCCAAGTGCTGCATAAATGCTAGAAAAGCAAAAAATATTATTAATTTCTTTAAAATATATTTTCTCCATATTGTCCAAACAAAATGTCTGAAAATGTAGTCTTCTCAGCCAGCAATAATAGTACTCAGTCTTTCAAAATGTATACATTTTCATTTGATTGTCCAGTTTACCTCAAACTTCAGTGTTCCACTGATAGTACTTAATTCCCTCAATCCACATATTTGGGTTTGATTTTCCCTTTCAGCAAGGAAACGAAGTATTGATGCTCATGAAGGAGTGTAATGATATACACTTTCCTTTCTTTAAGTATCAGAAACATCTTCTAAAAGTTGACACAATGGTGCGCCTTAGATTAATACCTTGAAAGCGTGTCTCATAATAGTGAGGCAAATGAGATATCACCCCCCCCCTCCAAAAAAAAAAAAAAAAAACCTCTTGACACAATGACATTTTGCCATGATGTATGCTTGCTGATTCGCAACTTTAAGTTTTCCGTGTGACTGGATGCACATTTTACTTTTGTAAAGAAATGTCTGCTTGGTAGTTATATTTTTTGTTATTTCTATGTCTTAAAGTGGAACCCCAAATTTGTAAATTGACCTCCTCAAATAGAGTAAATCAAACAAAGATAACATGGCACAGCAAAGTTAGATTCAATGGCCCAAATTCACGAAGGAGGTATAAATGAAACCGTGGTTTAAACCATGGGCAATTTGTATGGAGCGCCAAGTGTCACATGGCCTATTTGGTTACGAAATCAGTCATTTCGTAATGAAATAGGCTGCTGAATTATTGACCCAAAGATGGATTTTGCAAAAGTTTTTTATACAATTAACCATTTGGAGAGCCATCTAAAGCACTGACATTGTCTTGTCTAATTCTGAATAGTTGGATTATGATCATTATCTTTGATATAAAGCTCTAAACTTCCATCACATTATAAAGTTCTAATGAAACTTGTACTGACCCGTGTATTTGATTTTACTCCATTTATTATAGTCAACTTAAACATGAAGTGGCTTTTCACGTTAAGTTATGTGCTCAAAATACAAATCTCATCCATAGATAAGCATTGTCTCAGCTGGATAAAGCACTGTGGCATTTCTAGTGAAAGACATTTCTTCATTCTCTACATCACCAGTTGCTTTCATTGAACTGCATGTGCAACAAAATTCAGTTAAAATACCACAAGAATCAAATTAAAGTCATTCTTAATGGAACATTACCATATACGGTAGATTCAATTTTTGTCACACTAGCTCTGTTCTTTTGCAAACGTCAATGCTGTTAAAGTAGTATTCCACACAATTTCACGTTTTATCATCAGCTACTGAACGGCTAGACTAACCTTTAGAATTTGCTTTGATAAACTGTAAAACAAATTGTGATGTGCACAACGATGTACTTCACTTTATAAAAAACCCCTACATATTTCATTGAAGTGGGAATTATAGATAAGAAGATTTTTTTTTCTTAATTTGTGCCTTAATGGGTTCTTTTGCACTTACTTTTTTTGTTTGTTTGCATTTTTAATGAAGTAAACGTTTTTGGCCTCCGCAGAGATATAAAAATTGTTGCACCCAAGAAGAATAAGTGAAACCGTTAATGGTGGTCAAACTTGTAGCCATGCTGTTTAATTTTGCTCTATATACTACTGCCAACTTGAGCATGGTTTAGATTTGCCATTTGCTGCACAGTGCAGGAAAGGTGGCGATGGAAAAAAATGTTTTTGTTTGTTTTTTTTTTTTTTGCAGTGTCACTCACTGTGTGTGTTTATGCATGATTATATATATATATATATATATATATTTTATTATTATTATTCCACTCTAACAGCTTCACTGTTTGTTTGTTTGTTTTTATCCTTCACTCAGTCATTGTGTTTTGCTTATCGTTTACATTTCCATGGCTTTTCTTTTCTTTTTCATTACTGGGTATATTTCTGTTCACTTTGATATCCTGGCGTAGATGATTTCTTTGATATTCCTTTGAATATCGTACATACTCGTCCCCACATTTTGACGAATTGCTGTGTATTTTAACATTGATAGCAATTTTGAGTGAAATTACTAACTGAGTGAAGAACAAGCGTGACATGCACATGCAGCTGTGTTGTCTACTGGGGGTGTGTGAGGATTGAGTTTTTAATAGTAATAAGTACTGTCTTAGCCTACCTAGATTCTTTAGAACTTAAACGTATGTTTGTTTTATGGCATTTAATGGCATTTGAGGAAATGATTGCTTTTGTATAGTGCTATCCAATCATGTCATACCTTCGAAAACGGGGAAATAAGACAGGTTTTGTCTTTTTATTGTTGTCTATGTCATTTTTGCATACAACTAAATGCATAATTTTTTTTTTTAATCCACTCTCTCTCAAGCCACTCACAGTGTAACTTTCTAATGATCCTTTGTGAATGATACTTTGTTTTAAGCAACATTTGATAATTCACTTTTAAGTTTAAAGTACAAAATTCATAACAATACAATGCTGTAGGACAGGCTGCTACAGCGTGTTAAGGCGATACCCTTTCATACTTGGCTTTGGCTTTGTAATTGAGATTTGAAACCATTGTTGTATATTTGTAGTGCAAATTACCCTTGACTGTGTAAATCATAATCAAACATGGCCAAAGGGAGGTCTTTAGGTTACACAATGTCATGATAGAAAAAAACTTTCTTTTAACAGTATAAAAGGTTATCTTGAGAGAAGAAGATATTAGGTTTTCAGCAAATACTCAGACACTACATGTGATGACTTCAACTACAATTTGTACATGGTAAAACATCAAAAATTTGTACCAATAAAACAATATATTCTTTTTTCTGTTTAGGGAACAAAGTTTTATCCATCGGCTAAATAATGCCTCAAAAATTAAAAGAAAATCAATGTCAAGGAGCAATGCACATTTGTACTGGTCATCAGTGGTGCTATTTTAAGCTGGTATTTGACATACTGTTCTGATGTCAACAGTTACTTGCGCACAGGAAAAAAAAAAGAAAAAAAGATGTAAAGAGCCTTACAAATACATGTGGACTTCATGTTTGAAATGTGGCTCCAACATCACTAAAATCTTAAACATGCGAGAGTGATGCATATTTTTCTGTTTTTGTTTTATTTTCCTGGGCAACACAAATTTTCTCAAAGCAAAAATCATAAAAATTCTAGTTATTTATCCTCACTCTGCATGTGACTGTAGGAAGGTGACGTCTCTTCGTTTATGTGTGTGTGTGTTTTTTTTTTTTTTTTTTGGGGGGGGGGTGGGGTTATTAGTCTTTTTAAGCTCTTTGAAGGGATACATAGACAAATCAATAATTGTCCCCGCCGAACGAGTTCGAGCAGGGGACTATGAAACGGGCTCCGTACGTGTGTGTGTCCGTGTGTCCGTCCGTCCGTCCGTCCGTCCGTGTGTCTGTCCGTCCGTGTGTCCGTGTGTGCGTCCGTGTGTGATCAAAATCTTCAATTTGCTACTTCTCTGTCATTTATGAGCCAATTTTGATTCTGTTTGCTTTATATGATAGCACTACATGGGAGCTTTGAAACTTCTACACAGAACTTCAGTCGTGACCTTTGACCTTGACCTTTGACCTATATTGTACATTTTGCTACAAAATGCTACTCCTTCGCCATTTCTAACCCGATTTCGATTCCGTTTGCTTTATGTGATGGCACTAGGTGAGGGCTTCAAAACTTCTACACAGAATTTTGACCTTTGCCTTCTTTGACCTTTGACCTTGATTTTTGAGCTATATTGTACATTTTGCTACAAAATGCTACTCCTTCGCCATTTCTATCCGATTTTGATTCCGTTTGCTTTATGTGATGGCACTAGGTGAGGGCTTCAAAACCTCTACACAGAATTTTGACCTTTGCCTTCTTTGACCTTTGACCTTGATTTTTGACCTTTATTGCACATTTTGCTACAAAATGCTACTCCTTCGCCATTTCTAACCCGATTTTGATTCCGTTTGCTTTATGTGATGGCACTAGGTGAGGGCTTCAAAACTTCTACACAGAATTTTGACCTTTGCCTTCTTTGACCTTTGACCTTGATTTTTGACCTGTATTGTACATTGGCTACAAAATGCTACTTCCGGCGGGGACATATATTACGCACCGCGTAATTTCTACTTTTCCTTGTTCAAGTGGTGGAAGTAAATTTTTTTTTTGGCAAAATTTTGTGGCTGTCTCAGAATTGGATCATTCTGGCCTGAAATGAGCTCATGTGGCAAAATATATAATTGTCATTTCATTTTGCTTATATTGCATTTACTCAAAAAATTATGAAGTAATCTTATGGCAACTGTTAGAGATGCATAAAGCATTCACAAGATATAAAAAGGCGATATTTAGGAAATGCTGTTGCTGCGATGTAACATATTACATATTTTAGTTACTTAGTGCCATCTTGGGACAAAATATGAAAAAGCTTGCAAGCACAGAGAAAGACAAACGTTGTGCTATTGCCGCGCATGTCTATTTTATTCCATGTTCCACATATCTGTTTTCGCCTTGCGTTCCAGACATGATTTCATAAATGCACAGTTGAACTTTGAACTCTGTCTATCAAATATCTCATAACAATTATCAAGGGCGAAGGAACAATGCAGAGATTGAGTTTCCTGTGTACGGAGGCAAAATAAGTATGAGTTGTGACATTAAGTGTAGCTGAACAATTACTGTGTGCAGAAATGAACACTGAGGACCAAGTTCTACATTTCCTAGTGACATAAAATGTAGCTGGACTTTTTCAAGCAATACTGAGGATAGTATCTTCAGCAAAATGTTATATTTTTTCTGCCATTAATTCCCTCTATTTTCTTTCAAATGATGTCAATAAGGTAGCAAAATATAAAACATACATGTAGCTTTTTTGCATGTTTTACATTGCTAGTTGTGATTATGTAATACATAGCCATTGATATAAAAGCATTATATGTTCTATTCTTTTCTCATTTTCTTGTCTCGCTGTCTAAGGCTGAGGCCAAAGAGGAGAGAGCACGGCGTCGGCAGCAGATGAAAGAAGAAAGAGACAAGGAACATGGAGAGAGCCCCACAGAACAAGGTCAGCATTCAGTCATTTGATAGTCAAGACACTTTGCTCCATGTATTTCATAGAGGATTGATAGTCTCATATTGTCAATGTATTCAACCAATGGTCCTTTACCAAAAATTAGATCTGAAAACACTCAGAAGTGGAGAGGTTCAAATAGTACTTTGTCCATAAATGAAAAAACAAACAAACATTAACAGCATAGTGTGGCTTGCTTTCAGCTCAAATCAAACGAGAAGTGACATATAGGCAGTTATTGAAGTTGGCAGTTGCCGATACATGCAGTTTGTTTGATGCCTTTGCACACTTTTCGTGTATAAATCAAGAATTTAATCACACTCTGAATGTTGCTTCTAGATATCAAATACAGAAAATTGTGAATACTACAGTAGCACTCCTGATGATATATACAGTGCAGCAATTTGTAAATTTTGCCCCATCAAATCTGTCCTGCTTTACAAAGTGCTTCGCTTGTGTTTATCATGCAAATTTTCCTTTGTGGGATATGAAAGAATCACTGCTTCAGGAATGTGAATGAAGCTCTCTCTTAATGCCATTACATTGAGGCTACTGTAGGCTTTATGATCTTTGCTTGTCTTGTCCTCTGTCCATTTGTCTGTCGACATGGATAACCATTTAGATGTGGTTAGCTGATTACAGCTTCTTTTGTGAGGTCAAAGGTAAATTTGTCATAGTGGAAGGTCATATGGGGTATAAACAATTAAATAGCTGGGGTTAACATTTTGTTTGTCATTTCAGTTTTCTTTGTAATAGATCTCAGTTTGGCTATTTTGTCCTAGCCTAGACATTTTGCCATGGTAAATATGATGAAATTGGAAGAAACTGTAAAAACCTGGGATTTCGCTAAGAATAATGTATTTGCTAGGGGTTGAATTCAAGATTTTGAATACTTTTGTTGAAACATTTTGTTTATGTTATTCAAGTCAGTTATCCTTCTACGAATTGTGTGTGAAAACTTATACATGTTCTTTTGTTTCTCCAGAAAAACGAAGGCAGAAGCAAGGAAAGCTTGAGGAAGAGGCTGGCGACAACAGACTCTCAAAGGAACAACTCAAGGAGCAGAAGCTGCAGGAGAAGAGGCGCGAAGCCAAGCGACAGCGCAGCCTCCTCTCGCAGAGTGACGCCAGTGATGCCCAGCAGGTGCCCGAGGTGTCTCCCACAGATGGGGAGTTACAGAGCAAGGTGCCAGTCCCCTTGCCGCCGATCTTCAGGCAGGGGATCTTCTGCATTGAGAGGAGGAAGGCACTGGTGCCCTTCCATTACCTGCTTTCGTTCAACCTGACCCAGAAGCAGATGCTGAAGAAGAGCCAGGTGAGAGCCAAGCTGCTCCTCTCACGATCCAAGGAGGAGAAAGATGGCAAGAAGACGTACTGCAGGTTTTCGTTCCAGATTGCGACAGGTAAGGGGAAGAAAACGCCGCGCTGGAGGGAGGAATCCTCCAGGAGGAAACAACGGTTGCAGGACGAGGAGGAGGAGGAGCTACTGAAGACAGTCCCAGTTGCCACAGCTATGACCGATGACAGCATGGCCAGCAAAGCTGAACAGAGCACAAGCCCTATCCCCTCTGAACATGCAAAGTCTTCATCTGTTGCTGACATGGAGACAGGCATATTGCAGGAAGATGCCGAAAATCTTGTAGGAAAAGCCATAGGGACTGATGTTGGTGAATCATCAAAGTTGCAAGAAGAAGCTATCACAGATTTCCCTGATACTAATGAAGGTGCGAAGATTGACTCCCCGGCTGAGGCTGACACGGGACCTGTGGAGGAGAAACCACCCTGTGAGGAAAAGAAAGAGATTCTGGTAGAATCATTGAGTTTGCCAATATCTGATACTGGTGTGGATGATGATTCAAAGACAGTGGGAGAAGGGATTGAGAACTCAGTGGCAGAAGAAACTCCTAGTTCTGAGGGCAGTGCTGCCATAGTGGAAAAAGGACCGAATGGTGAAGAAACTGTGCCTAAGGATAGTGCGTCTGATATTGCTCAGCATCAAATGACAGATGTCTCAGAAGCTAAGGAGTCTTTACCCACTTCTCCTCCTAGTGTCTGTAAAGTTGAGCCCAAAGATGATGCGTCCGAGACTGACCCACACCAAACAACCAATGTCCTAGAGGCTAAGGAGCTCTCACCTGCTTCTCCTTCAAGTGTGCTTACAGAGCTAACTGCTGAACTTGCTACAAAGCCTATGGATGCAAACACATTGAAAGAGACTGGAGAATGTGAGGCTCTTGAATCTGGAGATATGAAACAATCTATGGAAAAAGAAGTTGAAGAGGAGCAGAGTGAGGGTAGCAAAACAATTTTGCCAAAGGATGAGACAGGAGCAGAGCTTGGGGAACACAATGAGACAGAAACTCAAAGTTTGACCACAGCAGAGGAGAGGACAGGGATTGCGTCTGTTGTGGAATTAGAGAGGGAAGAGATATCAAGTGATGAGTGTGAATTTGAGGAGTCTGACAAGACAAATCTAGAGAGCCATTCAGCAGCCAGCAGGAAGCCCCTACCCCTGTCATCTATTTTCCAGCAAACAGAAGCCATTTCATCTGATGAAGAACTCGTTGATATCACTACACCCAGCCAGAGCTCAAAGAAGTCCAGGGACCAGAGAGAAGAAGCTCCTTCAGAAGGGGAAGTAGAAGAAGATGTTTTACCCTTGCATGAAGAATCAATTACAAAGGTGACAGAGGATATTTCTGGAGATGAACTGTCTGATGACCCAGCCATGGCCAACCCTCCTACCCCTACGATGGATGAGCCCACCGAGTTTGAAGGACTCAAGGATGAGAGGAGTGATGGACAGCAAGCTATTCCCATTGTCCTTGTCCACAGTCCAAAGGGAGGTGGTCGTGGCTCCATCAGAGGAGTGATCCATGGAAGTTCTTCCCAATCCCCTAGTGATGCCGATGGACAAAGGAGGAGGGAAGGCACTCCAAAACCTGGGGAAGGAGAGGAGACCAGCAGACTAACAAGGAAGAATGAAGAAATTGAAGAAGGGGAGTTAGATGCAGACATGGAGGAGGGTGAAGTGCCTGATGAGAAAGACAGAAAATCCCTGAGTCAGTCAGGTTACAGGGAGTTGGGGAATCAGGAAGCGGAAGAAGAGGAAGGAGACTATGGGAAAAAGTCCCGCAGGAGAGCATATTCCCCTCACCCATCAAAAGAAGACGAGTACTTCCACTATGGTCGAATGAAGCGTTCACGCCACCAGTCCCCATCACCAACCCAGTCCGTGCCATCGTCAGATCCGGACTTGGAGCAAGCAAAACCTGCCACCAGGAAGCGCACGAGGTCTGGCGGCGCTCTGCACAAGGATATGCAAGGAGCTGGCCCCAGCAAGGAACCAGAGGGTGGCCGTGTGCCATCCGCCCTGATGGAGCGTAGATCATCCCGCTTCTCCCGCAGAGTGTCCCCTCCCCGCAGGTACTCCCCCAGTGAGTCGAGAGTGCCGCCCAAGGTGAAAAGCCACCGACAAAGCCCGCCTCCCGCTGCTCCACCTTCGTCTGCGAGACATGAGACCACACCACCCCCACAGCCTCAGCAACATCGTCATTTCACGCGGAGGATGAGTGGCAGGGACGAAGAGAGGAGATCACACCGGTATGAGGACATGTATTATTACGACAGTAAGCGATCTCGCACGAATCCCAGTCCTGCATCTGCTACAGGCAAGCACACGAAAAGGACTTCAACCGAAGAAAGGAAAAGGAAAAGATAAGATATGTACAATGTACATGTCTTCAAACACCCCTCAAAAAGATTAAAACAGAAAACAACCGTAAGTTATTTTTGTGATCAAAGAGTTAGCATGATTATGTGTCAATGTCAATTGGATTTATTTTCAGATGCAAATTTGCAGATGTAATTGTTGAATTCTGCACATTTATTTTCAGAATTATGCCCTCATTGCAAATTAATGATTGGAGAGCAATGTGTAATGGTAAAACTGTCTAGGAAATGCAAGTTCTCGTGTATGATCCAGGATATTTTTAGTTGATGAATGTGGCACTATCTTCTATAATGGTCCATCTTTGTACTTCCAAATGAAGTTCCATGAGTCCTTTATTTTTTTTTCCAATGTTTTGCTTCTTTTCTGCAGTTTTTGTATGTGGTAACAGCATTTGGAGTTTGATCTTAACTCCAGTGGTAGCCTCTCTCTTTATGTGAAGAACAGTTTGGTACTCAACAGTTAGGAAATATACTTGCCCCAAAAGACATTACTAAACATATGAGTTGTCATTATTTCCATCATGTGTGCAACCATTTCTGCCAAATACAGTATATGCATTTAATCGATTGAATGTGATACAAGTGTAATCTGCAACAATTTTTTTTTTTTTTTTTTTTTTTTTTTTTTTTTACTTCCCGAGGAGGTAAAAAGAATAAATGAAAAGCCATTTATGAAGCATAGAATGCCCAGGTTGCTCTTGTATCTGAATGTGGAATATGTGTGGCACAAGCTTTTACTACATTTGCAAGGCTAACATTTTAGATATATTTCTCCAAAGCTTTACAAAGATCCATTTCCCATTACCATGGATACCATACTTACTCTTTTGATAGATATCTAGTCACATTTCTTTACTTCTACATATATCTAAAAGGATAGAGAAGACAAATGTGCAAAGATATGTAAACCAAGGAATGCATTTAAAGTCAGTCAAAAAAAAAAAAATGTATTTCAATATATGTTGTACTTTTAATCATAAAATACCCTGTTCATCTTTAGCTCACGTCTACTTGGGTGCTGCATTCATTAAAGGCACAGTGCCAGGCATGTGTATTCACACAGTGAACATTTTACACAGTCATTGGCTGTACCTACTGATCGTGGTGGATTGTATTGAATGCATGACTTGGTTTTATGGTCGAGGTAATCCTAACATCTCAGTGTGGCTGACTTGTCTGTGTGTCTTTTGCTAGAATCAACCACTGTTATTCATCCTTCGTGTCGTCAAATGTGGCTGAAAACTCTTTGCACACATTGAAGGTTGGAGTATTGCTCTAGATGTTGATATTTAGTTTTGCGTATTCTCACCGAGACAGAATGTGCCTTTAAACCATTGACAGGCAAAATGTAATTTGACAAAGCCATATGTGACTGTGCATCACAAAACCAACAAAAAGTCGCACCCCTTGATTTTACATGAGGATTCAGAAAAGGTGAAATGGGTCAACCAAGTCAATCTTGAGTTTTCAATATTTTCTGAAAGAGCTATCCTTCTTCTACGTTATTCTTTAGTTTGGGATCGTAACATGAAAGGGAAAGTGTGTTTTCAGCTGTTTTTCTACAACCCTTTTTTGGGGAGAGTAGAATGATCAGGTACGTCTTAGAGCCCCCTTTTCATTTCTTGAAATCCTTTGCACGCTCTTCACTTTCAAGTGTAATAACTTTTGAAAGGATAATATTACTGCTTTGAAAGTTGACATTAATCATAAACAGAATGTGTTAATAGAGCATGCTCCATTTCATCTTAATCTAATAATCCCTTCATTGTTGTTGCTCTAGTGGTTTACATCCTGTGGTTTGTCCCTTTCATCACACAGCTAGCATGGCTTGGTCAAGATTAAGTAGTTGAATAGTCCCATAGACCCTGTACTTCAGAGACTCTTTTCTCAGTTCACACTTTTCCAGAATGTGTACTATCTTTCGAGTATTTAGATAGGTTAGGGAGTCCATTTGAATTGAGTTATACATTATTTTAAAGCTTAGATTCTGCTCTTTCAGAATCTGCCCTTAACTAAAAATCCATGTTTGGCGACTTTTTGTTGGTTTTGTGATGCAGGGTCACATATTGCTTCCCAGATTGTACTAAAATTCCTTTGAACACTGGTGTTTTCATTGAGTTGGTATGAAACGAATATGTACAGTAATTCTTCACAACAGTTGGCATACACAGAACCAGAGAAAGTGTGTTGACTTAAAGCGAACAAAGTTGATGATATGCAACTGTCTGCAACTAGTCATTTACACAGAGGTAAGGACCAATGTCTTTTAGGTCACGCATACATGTGATAGCAGGATGTTATGAAATTGACTGCTGATCAATAAACCCTTGGAATTTCTTTTTCTTTGAACTTTATACCCTATACTTTATATTTCAAGATGGAGGCCCTCTGAAATAAAGTGAAGGGCAATGTTAGCTGTGAGTCCACGAAGTAAAGCATGCACATGGATTTACAGGCCTATATTGTTGGCTGAGAACCAGGACTTTATCCTTTTTTTTTATTGGGGGAGGGGGGTATTAGCTTATTAGTATCGTGTTGTAGAGCTCGATCTCCTCTACATTGTGTTGTCAATTTGGAATTAATCTATTTCCAGTGAAATGTTCAGTATTGGAAACGTGTGGGTGCTATTCTACCTTACATTTAGAACAATGCTTATAATCGACCCACTTTACTTTTTGTTTCATAAAAATTGATGGATTCGTTTGTATTCACGCTCAAATCTTCAAATGTGATAACGCCCGTCTGGACCTCAGCTGACAATATGTGTGTTCAGCTATGTGAACATCCTTTTATAATACTGTGATCAAAACACTTCAGGCACAATATCTCTCTCCTGGTTGTAAATTGCTCCTCATAAAACCATGGCTGTCATCGTAGCAGGTATTTAGAAGCATATAAAATGAAAGAGATATGGAGAGTTTTTCTCCAGTCTTACAAACAGTCAGTAACAGCCAACAAGATGGCACATGTCATGGAGCGTGACGAACACACCTACACCTGCACTAGACACTATCTCGAACACACAGACAGAAAAACCGCTACAATCACAATGCTAAGCATTCTTGTCCTGTTTTATGTTTTTATTCATAAAGTAAATAAATATCTGTTGACCTATGCTAGGTAATTGATGTACGATATCCTTAGTCAGGACCGTTAAATCATGTCAACATATGCAATTTTTTTTTTTTTTTTTGTTGACCTGGGTAAAAAGGTTTGTGTACAATAACTAAGTGTGAAAAGACAGCACTTTTTCATTGTATTGACTGCAGCAGTTCGTTGACGTACACAAGATCAGCTTATGCATGGTTTTACTGTATTGGTCATAAGAGAATTCATTGCATGGATGTTTGTTGAAACAGGGTGGATTGCATCAAAATTGTTTAGAAAGCTTGCAGCATCAGAAAACGAACATTATTGCTGAGTTTACTCTCAAGAGTATATGTAAAAACTACAGAGCAAGAAAGGAAATGAGGAGTATTAAGTTACATTTTAGGTTGAGTTTTCTGTTCCTATCAATATATAGGACCTATGGCTGAAGTACAGTGTATTTTTAGGAATTGTTCAGGTGATGCCTAGTGCTGATAATGATCCAAGGGAACATACTCAGTAATGTTATGGAACTTTACCAATGTTGTCAAATGTATTACTGAATACATAATATTATGTATGCCAATTACAAAATTGAAACAGGTTAATGTAAAAAATAAAAAAAAAATGATAATAGTAATAAATAAAAGATACAGAATACAATATGCAGATATTAATTGAAAATGATATATTTTTGAAGGAAGGGCTGAGATGAGAAATCAAGAGGGAGGTGGGGAAAGAAAGAAAAGCAGAGGGAGGTGTGAAATACGGTACAGTGCACTCCCGTTATAACAAAATGCTCGGGACCGGCAGTTTTCTTTCGTTACAACAAAATTTCGTTATGACTGAACAAATACAATATATAACGAAGACAAGGAAGCCACTAATATATTATATTCTGTTTGTTGAATACTCGTCATACACTGGAAAGCTTTGTGAACAATAAAACAAACAGTTATTCAATTTCAGATTATTGTAATACAATAATGCAAGTTCCCCTCGGAAACTGCGTTACACACGGAGCGAACACAAAGTGATGTGACGCGTTCGCCCATGCAGAGACACTATATATAAATGCTTGTTCCGCTACATATTTTCGGAAGCCATTCGCATTTTGTTATAACGAAGCACATTTCTTTTGTTTTTCTTTGTCAGTGGTGCTCGGAAAAGACTTCGTTATAACTAAAATTTCACTGTAACAGTGTACGTTATAACCAAATTTTGTACCATAGACTTTAATGGCGATAATTTTGGTACCAGAAGTTTTACTTCGTTATAACCGTGTTCGTTGTAACGGGAGTGCACTGTGTGGGATTTCCAGAGAACAGTGCAAGTTGGGCATTATTGAAATGCTACACAATTGGCTACAGCAGTACATAATAACTGTCTTTGTGGTTACAAAATTCACATATTGAGCATTAAAAGTCATACATCAGTGATCAACATATAATGCAAGGAGGTGTTTTTTTTTAAGTCTCTGCTAATCATTGAATCATATAATAACATCTAATTTCCCTTCATGTTCAGTTTCAATGACTCATGTTTGCATCCATTATTTCTATTAACATCTTTGCCCTTACATGGTAAACTGTAATTTTCTTGATGTACACTTTGTATAAAAAAATTGACTGTGTTTGAGACCAGTTCGTTCAAAATAATGCTGTACATGCATTAATTGTCTATTTGAAATTTCTGTGAACTTTCCTGTTATGTACCAAGATTACATAATGCACGAAAGATCAAAAGATCAACATGGTAGGCTGTGGTTTGAATGTCATGAAGTTGAAGTAGGGATGTATGTACTTGACTGCCATGTTTTAATGTCAGATGGAAATTTGCTGGAATACAGTACATTTCTGCAAAAGAAGATGTTAATCTTATTAATTGAAATAGAGTTTGACAGCTTACAAATGTATGTATATGTGGTGCTATGAGTTTGGGTGATATCATGGCAATTTTTGTGGCTGATAGACCAGCTTAATTTGAGTTAAAAGGCCTGTTTTTGTATGCAATGAAAGCTTTTTTGAGTGTCATACTGTGAGTTCTGATATCCTTTAAAAGAATAAACCATTCATCATGTACACCTACTGATATCTGTTTTGTTGGTATGTACAGTGTATGATCATTAGTTAATGGCCATAAACAGTCGTTTATGGAAAATACTGGAAAATACTATAATTGCTTTGCAAACTTAAAGGAAAAATCATATTTCATTTCGGTTCATGTACACTGTTCTGTTATTCAGGCAAAGATTTCTGTGAGAGCTGTGTATGTACACATTGACTGTAGTCATGTATTCAATGTTCTTGGACATGAGGGCAGGGAGTGATTACCACACATACAAACACAAACACTCACACACACACACACACACACACACACACACACACACTCGAACATTGTGAGTAAAGTTGGCTGCTCTCTACTCTCCCATATCTTTCTCTTTCTTTCACTTGTGAAGGTTTTAATAGGGAGAGTTATAGATTGAAGAAGAGACAGCACACACCTGACAATTCCAAAGAAATTAAAACATACTCATTTTGATAGCCATGCACATACAGGGTCTTTGACAGTTCTGATATTATGATTAATCTGCTTCAGTACATACTGTAAATATGTGTGAGTGCTTGTGGGTGTGTTTGTGTGTGTATAGAGTAATTAATTATAGTCCACATGTTGATACAATATATGATTAATCAGCTTCAGTACATACTGTAAATATGTTTGTGTGTGTGTGTGTGTAGAGTAATTTGTAGTCCGTGTGTTGATACAATGAGTATACACGTATATACCTATACTGTATAAACATTTTAAAAAACTCAAGAAATGTATCATTCTGTCAATACCAATCAGTATATTTGAAGAACACAAATTTTCAGACTCCTACCCTTGAAACCAGTGAATCAAAATCACTTGAAAAAAAGGCCAGGGATCCCGCAGTTTTGTGTGTTCCTCAAAGAAACTGTTGGTATGGAATATCAACCACATTGTACATTTCTTATTAGAGTTCTGTTCTTTTTTTTAATATGTACATATATAATTATATATGTATGTATGCATGTGTAATAGATAGCGATAGGGAGAGATATAACGTATTCTAGAGTGAAGACATTGCGTTTATTTCCATTATTTCATGTGATTGCAGGTGATGTCACTGTTATGTCCAAACTGTCAACTTTCTCACATTTTTCAATATCCAATTTTTATTGTAAAAAAAAAATGTTTAGGTTTTCAGTCTTAACAATGTCCTTCCGTAAACAAAATGACCTTCCTTAGTAATTGTTACTTCAGTCACAAAACAGACGCTCGTATGACATGATCTTGAGAGAGAATAGTGGTTACAGTCATTTTTACATTTATAAGTGCAGTGTGAACTGTTTAAAAAAAAAAAAAAAAAAAAGTATTGCTTCAAAGTTGAATGGAAAGTCCGGAACATTCACATCCCCGAGACAGACGTCAGTCAAGATTTCAGAAAAAAAAAATGTTTTGACAATCACTGCGAACGTAGCTGGTGACAGCGACTGGAGCAAAGAGCTGTACGCTCTTTGGACTGGAGTGGGAGTGTACGTGTACCAGTGTGTGTCACGCACGCACTATGTACAGTGTGTGTACTGTAGATTGTTCAGCCAAATCCTTGCTTCAGCAGCCCTCGGCTAGCTCCAAATGTATTGACCGATTCTGTGACGCGCTATGTGTATTTTTAGCATAGGCGCAGCCATACTGGGTGTATCATCCGACCCCCCCTCCGCACTCCCCCACCACTCTCCCTACATTAGCACGCGCGCAGAATGAAAAACTGCTTCAGCCAATGGGCGTCTCGTACTGAGTGCGCGAATGCTTGCTTAGTGCGCGAACCTTTGTTACAAGTGCGTGATAAACATGTTGCCCCGGGGTGGGGGAGAGCAGGGGGGGTCGGCTGATACACACCATGGCTGCGCCCTGTGCCGTAAAATGTCTGCTGCCCTCAACGAACCCGAATCGGTCAATACCGTACTAACGGCAGTACAGTACTCTACCGTATTCGGATTCATTGTGAAATTTTGTCTGACTTGTGCTGATCGGGAAACGTAACGCTTTTCTGCTGCTCAACAAGCCGTACACCTCATACGGGAAGGAACAGAAAGTCACCGCATTTCTACAATCTTAACTGTGATTTATTAATCTAACGGGGGAAAAAAACCCGAACAACTGCGCCATGGACATGGTGGTAAGTCGTTTTAGGTGGTAGCATAGCGCGAACGGCGCTGCGACTTTTCCTCTGCAAAGCTCTACGGGGTTGGTCGGACCATAACCAGCAGGCCGACTGGGTGGGCCGGGTCGGTACCACAGTCAGTACGCAGTCGACTGAGGGATACTGCCCACTGCACACCCTCTCATCTAGTCATGTGCCGCTGTCATCTCTGTATATGGTATAAACACTCATTTCCACGCATATAGATAAATGTATGTGCATGATATGCATGCTCGATCTGTACTGTATACCAAAGTACACATTTGATAAAGTAGCTAGGCTACAGTTTCATACATACGAAGGTAAAGGTAGTTTTTAATCCAGGAGTGAACATACAGCGCTATTCAATATGTTGCCTATAAATTTAATAGCACATTCTTCACGGATCAAACTCTCTTGATGTAAAACTTTGTGATCACAAATGTGTACTGTTGCCAGGTGCTATAGAAAATTTCTACTAACGTGGTTAGTACTACACGACCTACCTACTACTAGTATTTAACAGTTTTAAGTTAGAACATGTAGAATACAGCCAGCCGGCAGCGTCGCGAAAATGTGTCTAAATCATTCTACAGCGCAGCGGTGTGACCTTGAAATGGTCTCTCGTGCCGTGTTCGAGGACTGGTTTTCAATCTGCGATATTTCACTTCATGTGCATGATATCAAACCAGGTTTTTTTGCAGATGATCAGCGAAATTCTGAATTTTTCAAAAATCATAATATCAAGTAGAAAAGACTGCGATAACATTTTATAATTTCACATCAAAAATCGTGTTGAAAAAAAAAATAATTCAATTCAAAATCATCCGGTAAATTTCACTTTTCTAGACAATGAGCCAATAAAAAAACATCACGAAATGGGGGGAAATGTATCAATCAATCGAAAAATGTAACTCTTTATGGGTCATTTCGTGTAGATGGGTCAGGATCCAGCAAAATCTAGAGCAACTACACTGTCAACTAGCCCTAATGAAGACAATCCGATTTTCTTGTGCTGTGATTGGTCGATTACCGTCTGCAGAGGCTGCCATGAATGACGTCATAGTGAATCTCCACTTACGGCTTCTGCTTTTGCCGGGCCCGACGTAAAACTAACTGTTTATAGACTAACATCAAACCATTTTGAAGTTGATTTGAACACTTATTATCACATTTCAGTATGTATCTCGTCTTTTGATGAGTCCAATCGATCAAAATAAATGAAGGAATCGACAAAAGAATGTGAATATATACAGAGTGCAAACACGAACCCGTCAGTGTAGTCCCAAGTATTCGTTTTGCAGTGTTGCGATTGCAGCAAAAACGGTAACTGCACCGAACACTCCCTGCGGTGAACCACAGAAGCAGGTATTTCCGTAAAAAGTATCACGTGTATATCTATACGTGCCTATGATTGTTATGAACTAGTAGTAGTACACTGTAGTAGCTATAGTAGTAGTAGTAGCACTAGTAGTAGTACTAGTACACTGTAGTAGCTATAGTAGTAGTGGACTACTAGTACATTAGTAGTACTAGTACACTTGTAATACCGTACCAGTAGTGCCAGCAGCAGCAGCAGCCAGTGGTAGTAGTCCAGCATAGGTGTACTTGTATTTCTCTGGACACTTGTGTGAATGGGTGCATTGGTCATTGTAGTGTCCAGATGACAAGACGGTACATAGGCTGTGGTAACTAATCACTGATGGGACTCAGAGAATGACGATAGTCAAAGCAAGCTGGCTTCCTTGCGGATCTGTTACGTTCTTAGATATTTAAATACAATGTATATATCTTTCATATTTTATTATTATTATTTTTTTTTTTTTTACATTTCATCTTTTGTCTCTGGTGGATGGAAGCAAGCTGCTAGCAAGACAAGAGAACAAAAGCTGAAAATCTACTATGGATTGTACAGATTGATGTATGTGTACTCGAGCCTTTTTATCAAAACAGAAAAAAGTAATCATCAGTGTAGCATTCATTAATTTACACCGATTTGAAATCCACATTCAAATTCCACAAGACACGACTTTCACACTCTTGCTTGTTTTCCCCTCCTTAAACTGGACATCTCTCTCTTTCTTTCTCTCTCCTCTACCCAGTTTCCACAACGCTCTTCAGTCATTCTGCATTATCTTTTCAACTACTTGGCAGTATAGGATGACAGGAAAAAACTTTTCATTATCATACGGATTACCCTAAAGTTCATAACAAACTAACAAAATATTGTAAACATTATTGCTCTTTGTTAAACAGGATGTGATGCAAAAAAAAAAACAAAACAAAAACATTTCTGTTGGCAAGGTTGGTTGTTTACATCTTTTAAGGCACATGTACCACTAGTACTACATGTATTTGGTAAGAACAGCATATATATATGCTATATATATATATATATATATATATATATATATATATATATTGTCGCTGGGGCGACAAGACCACGTATCTACAAAATGTCAAAGGTTCAGGAGAGCCAAAAAACATGGCGGCCAAAGCACTGTAGCGAATGGGATAGCCTTTCCTTTGACATGCCGTGGTGGCTTCATTTTTGGAGTAAGACAGTTGGGATTTGGACAGGACATCACTTAACCCATTATTTGACCATTAATCCAAAAAAGTCATTTTCACCAAAATTGCAGATACAAGGTCTTGTCACCCCAGCGACGGACTATTATACAGTATATGAAAGATGGCGAAGTAGAGTAGTAATGCATTTCAGTCCAACAGCGCTATTTATTCAGGCTGAATTTTTGAAGAATACATGAATGTCTTCCTCAGGGTTCACAATAACAATTATGAAAATAAACAAAATGAATATTTCCTTTAAAGTGGTAGTCATGGGGAATGCTTATGGCAATGCCCGAGTGTGGTATCTGAGTAGAGGCATTGTGCGTTTCTTATGAGCATGCTGACTTGCAGTCAAGATCAATTTGTATTATTATGATGTAATAATGATAGCAACCACATGAATTTGTACATGCTTAACCAAGCAGATCATCAACGCATGTAAGTGTATCATACATAAGTGGTAGTCATAGGAATGATTGTGACAACACGCGTATTTCTCAGTGTAATAACTCAGCTGTATATAACTCACATTTTCATAGACTGAGGTATCTGATGTCCAACATTTCGTTATTCCAGTTCTCTCCCAATCTTATACGTGTCTTTAAAAATGTTGGCTACATGCCTGGTATCTATTATACATACAATATAATACCATACCAAGGAGGCTTAGTACCTCCTTTGTCATACACAGCTACTTTCAGTGATACAGCTGTATTTGTACTTTCCTTTTCACATACATAAAAGCTTTGTAAGAGAATGATTACTGTAAAAGTGGAAATTTTCGCGTTGTTGAAATTTTCGTGCATATCGCGCAACCAAAAAACTAGCGCGAAAATAAAAGTATGTGGATATTTTTGCTTGCCATGTATTCCTGTGTGGGATGTCTTGATTCCGTGGAATTAAAATCACGCGAAACTCTTCTTACCCGGCCAAGCGCGAAAATATCCACTTTTACAGTACACCCGTATGTGGAACTTCAAATTTGATGAGGGTAGGTATTTGGTCACATTCTGTCCATCAAAACTTTAGTTTGCCACACAAACCTAGGGCAAATAACATAATTCATAAATGTATAAACTACAATACAGGCTTTAAACGAGAAAGCTAAAACAAAGAATCAGTATACTAGTAGTATGCAGAGGTAGGATTGCTCTTAGATGAATACATGTTCATTATTCACACACATTCTTCACACACTGCATTAGACAAAATAACTTATCAAAACTGACTGACACATCTTCACAGTGGCGGATCCAGGGAGGACCGCAACCGGCGCACACCCCCCCCCCCCTTAATTTTTTGTTGAAACAAAAGAAATAAAAAGAAGTTTCTGTAAACAGGTATAAATGCACATATGCTTGGTTTGTGCAACTTTGATCACAATGCATGCAAGGCTATACCATTTTCAGACAAATCTGCAGTGTCTAGATTTTACATTGTCACTATCACTACCTTCACTTTCCATAATTACATGGTTATCTAAATTTGTAAAATTCCTGCATGTACAACCAGGACCACAATTTTGCCCCTGTTTTTTACATTTGCACTGCTTATTCACACACTTATTTTTCTTACATCAACATTGTCTTGTTAAATATGCAACATTATTTCTTCTTTGTTCAATGTCTCTTGTAAATCCCAAAAAAGTCAGCAAAAGTAGAATCCTTTTTCCTGAATAACTGAAAAGCAGCCATATTGAGTGATGTCTGGATACATGAATAGTGGGACATGTCTGGGGCATTTGCCCAGACAGTTCTCACCCAGCATGATTACAACCTGTGAAACCTAAGAGCAGAATGAGGGGGCAGCAGTTGATCTTCATGAGCATTCTACTGACTTGGGGATACACCTTGAGTGTTATACTGACCAAACAAAATGGGTTTAACTAGAATAATAATTTACAGATGCAATCCTGTACAGCATTCAATTTACCAGTTCCTGCGGGAGGGTCATACAAACAAGCTGTAATGGAGCATTTCCGGCATGTTCCATCTCTTGAGCACTCTTGGCGTTGAGCAAGAGCTGACTGGGTTGGTATCCCTGCAGTGGCTGGCTTGGTGGGGCATTGTTGGCTTGGGGCAGGGGAGATGGTGTTTGGTTGGTGTCTTCATACACCTTTGGCAAGAAGCTGCTTTTGTGGCACATATCTGGTAAGGGGTTGGTGCTGAAAGGCAAATCAGAGTTTAAAAAATATTCTTCAAGAAGAACTACAATTACATGACAGCCAGAGAAGGATTACAGTCATTCAAGCTACTGCCCATAATTCATTTGACTACTCTTAAAATGTGTACAATTAAATTTCATGACTTAACGTTCAGTGGCATCTTAAATAAGAACATTACACTTTTTCTATTGCTCAATAATCATTAACAAAAATTTACAATACAACTGTACCAACTAAAATTTCAATTTATTAATCCCTGTTTGAGGAACTTGAGTGCAAGTTGAAAAGAGCAAGAATTCTAACTTACAGATGCAATCCTGTATCCAATTTACCAGTTCCTGCGGGAGGGTCACACGCTTGGATGTTCTGTCTCTTGAGCACTCTTGGCGTAGAGCAGGAGCTGACTGGGTTGGTGTCCCCGCAGTGGCTGGCTTGGTGGGGCATTGTTGGCTTGGGGCAGGAGATGGTGTTTGGTTGGTGTCTTCATACACCTTTGGCAAGAAGCTGCTTTTGTGGCACACATCTCGCAAGGGGTTGGTGCTGAAAGGTTAATTCAGAGTTCAAAAAATATATATACTTTGAGAAGGACTACAGTACAATTCAATTACACAACAATTATAATTATTCTAAATATTTGTCAGGAATGAAACTAATTGCAAAAATGTATACAAATGGAATTTATACAGTTCAATTCCAATGGCATTTATAAAGGAGAGCATTGTCTTTCTATTGTTCAAAGATCATTATAGAAATTTTACAAAGAGGCAAAAGAAAAAAGTGAAATAGCAACAATTGAGATGAAAATAAAATGACATTTGGCATGAACGTAATCTATACAAAACATGCATTTGTCAAGTCTATTAAAACACAGTGGAACCAGAAGTAAATAATATTTCATTTGTCACAAAAACATTGGTACATCACCCCATTGTATTCAAATTGTCAAAATGCTAATGCTACGACTGTGATAGTATGACTAGTATGAGGTGGTACATTATTATGATTGTACATATTCCCATACCATCATAATGTATTTTGAATTCACCAAACTATAGAATGTAGAACTCAACTGTTGGTTCTATTAAAAATAATGATAATAATGATAATAAAATAGTGCAGGGTCTATGCCAAATACAACAAGGGAAATTGACTGATGTCATGTACATTTTACTAGTAGATCGTACTCTGTCATGATCTATATCGATCTCTGTACTTTTAGTTCTAACCAGTAGTAGCGCTAGCTGTGATACGATACCGTGGACGACTATTTTACAGAACAGGACATCTAATTGTACATACGGGACTACGGCCAGTGCGTGCGCGATCAAAACTTGCCACTGCAGAGACAAAATCGAGTCCGGAATTCTCGTTAACGTGAAGGTCACGTGACCCTACATGCATACAGATGGCATCGCAAAACCAATATTTTCGGAAATTTGCTTCGACTTTGGGTGCAATTTTGATCACTTCGTTTATTTTTGAGCCAAAATGAGACTGGTATCAAAATTTCCGCTAGAATCTCAACTATTCAAATAACTGATTAAAATAACCATAGGAGTTGTAGATGGGTCAGGATCCAGCAATGTATCAGTGCATGTCAAAATCAGATTCTATCGCAAGCAGCTTCTTATATCCATTGTATCTCCCTCAAAAACTGTCAAATTCGGCTAAAAAAAGTATGGAATTAATCGTCTTTTATTGGACTGCAAGACTTACCCGGTCACGGCTCCGGAAACAGGTTCATGGCAACGTAACAACGAGCGATGTTGGGGATATACATTTTGCGTCGACGAAAAGCCTCGTCGCTAGACACATGCGCAGAATTCCTGCGCGTGGAATGAATTCGGTGGATTTGCTCATTAGCATACGACGCTGCGGACTGACTGAATAGAAAAATAGAAACAGTGAATTTACGTAGTAATTGAGTATCATAGACGGGTAGTTGTAACTTTATAGAACCTCCTTTCTGTCTGTCATATCAACATACCATGCAGAATCTGGTTTTACTTTTAGCAAGACTAGACCCCTCTAACTTGTTAGTTAATTTTATATCATTAATTAGAATGGTCTACTGTCTAGAGAAGTCAAATTTCACTGCACCAAAGAATTGCACTGAAATCACAGGTAGATCTAGTTTATTTGACTGAAAAATCGGTCTGTATGTGGTCGTCAGGGATATGTTCTGTGGAGACTGCATCTGGCTTCGCGAAATCCCTTCCTAATACGGAGGAAAGCTGTAAAGTCAACAATAATATAAAATGACCCCTCCGGACGTGTCACATATCAGACTTAGTACAACTCACGTGTGTCGTTGCATGTATGATTTTTTATTGTCAGGTCCGGATGACGTCATACACTAAGGGGCGATATCTTACATCTCCCTTTTTCCTTTTTTTTTTTTTTTTTTTCAAAACAAAATAAAAAAAATGAAATCTTCAAAACTTTCCAAACGTTAATTTCTCAAACCGAAGAGAAAATTTTTTTGTTGTTTTGCAAAATACAACACTCATACTGTTTATTTCAAAATATGAATGTTTGTTGTTCTAGAAACAAAAGGAACAATTCACACTAAACTTTCCGTGTATGAAAATTATCCATTCGTTTTTTTGTTTTTGTTTTTTTATTTATTTTTTTTTTTTTTAAACACAATCACTGGTTGTGAATTGTGATAGTTTATGATTTATCACAAATTCAAAAAGGAACTAACGTGTTGCCATCACAATAATGCAACAGGTAAACAAATACACGTATTCAAAAGGCAAAAGGGACTATGTCAAATTTTAGCAGTCCCTGAATGTTTGTTTGTTTTTTTTTTTTTTCGATAAATTCTTTATAAGCAAAAAAGGTTGTATGCAAAAAAATATATATATATATCATCATATGATGTAACAAACAAAACAAAACATGAATTAATCACGGTACCGGAAACAAAAAAAAAAATGACATGTGAAATCCAAATTATGGAAATCTCAGTTCTTTCAAGTTCAAATATTGATTGTTTCAGTCCGTAAGACGTTGCTCATGTAATCCAAACAGTTCATTCCATGTCCAAGGGGATCACATGGGTTGTAGAAATGACAGCTCTCTTAGTATTATATAAAAAAAAGGAATAATTAAAAAATCTTCCAAAAGTCCTGTGTTAAAATAATACATGACAAAAAAACAATTCTAAATCGGCCAAAAGGGTGAGCTTTATAATGAAGTGTTCAAAAACAAAAGTTCAGTTTTCCTTTTCCGTTGTCTTTTCGTTTCAATTTTTAGGCTTTTTTGTTTTTGTTTTGTTTTTTTGTGTGTGTCCTAGTTTATGTTATAAGTTTAAACGGTCCGGTTTCTTAATGGTTCGGCCACTCCTGGTCGTGTACTGCGGTGCCGGTGACCTAGTTGATTCCGCTGATCTGCATACTCCCTCAGGGGGCCTCGGGCTGCTCGGCGCACTTGGAGCTGTAGAGGTAGCTGGTGGTCTCCCTCTTCCTGGATTAGGAGCTGGCGGAGTGACAGCTGCTGGTTCTGGACCCTGGCGTTTCATTTGGGACCATGACTCAGAGATGACGAGCGACTCACGGGTCCCTCCGCGATTAGCCTCATGGGTGGCTGGCCTTATGTGCTTGCGATTCCTCCTGTATTTGCGACCACGATGATTCAGCACATAGGAGCGAGGGGAGCGATGGTGTTCTTCAATGGTGGCTGGTATCCATCTCTTGGTTCCTGGGAGCGGTGCCATCCGGACTGCATCACCAGGCTTCAATGCAGGGAGGTTTTGGCCTGCCTTTTTGTTGTGATAGTAGGCCTGCCTTGACTTTTCTGCATTGAGTCGCTGTTTGACTTCCTCAGGCTGGTAGAGCTTGGGACTCAGCAGTTGCCTTGTTGCTGGAAGTTTGTTCCGGGGCCTTCGCCCCATGGATAGCTGGGCAGGTGAGAGGTTGCAGCTTGCCATGGGTGTCGTGCGATAATCCAGCAATGCCAGATTCTTGTCCTTGCACTTCTTCCACAGTAGCTTGACTGTCTGCACACCTCGCTCAGCCTCACCATTCGACTGGGGGTGATGTGGGGAGGAGGTCCGATGCGTTATTCCCCACTCTTCGCAGAATGCCTCAAATTCTGCGGAGACATATTGTGGTCCATTATCCGTTCGAAGGATTTGTGGTATGCCGTGTCGACTGAACTGCTCTTTGAGTGCTTGAATGACTGCATTACTTGTTGTTGTAGCGAGTTCATTCACCTCGATATACTTTGAGTAGTAGTCGATAGTAAGCACATAGTGCGATCTTTCCCACTCAAACAGATCCGATGCCACTTCTTGCCAGGGTAAGTCAGGGTGAGGAGTTGGGTGCATCGGTTCCGTGTGTTGTGCTTTCTGATGAGTGTTGCAGTCTGAGCAGTCTCCTATCATCTCTTCGATGGGTTGATTCATCGCTGGCCAGTATAATGCTTCTCTGGCCCTTTGTTTCGACTTGACAATGCCGAGATGTGAGGCATGTATGGTCTCCAGTAGTTCTCGTCTCATGGATGGGGGTACGACGATGCGCATACCCTTGTAGACCACGCCATCTAGCACTGAAAGTTCATCACGTATTGTCCAATACTCGCGTATGGAGTGTGGCACTTCCTGTTTTGTGTCTGGCCACCCGCTTTTGATCATGCTGTGCAGCTCATTGAGCTCCATGGCGGTGCGTGTCTGGAACTGCACATATCTCTCCTGGGACACTGCAATGTGGTCAAGCATGTTTACAACCACCGGCTCCATGTCAGGATCGCTGTCAGGTAGGTTGGCTCTGCTGAGGGCATCCCCAATGGGTATTTCCTTGCCGGGTTTGTACATCACATTCAGGTCGTACGGTTGGAGTCTGAGGAGCATACTCTGCAGACGCATCGGGGCCGACAGCAATGATTTGCGGAAGATTGCCTGGAGCGGCTTGTGGTCGGATTCTACATGCACCGTCCTTCCAAAGACATAGTGGTGGAATTTTCGGCAGGAGTGTACAATGGCCAACATCTCTTTCTCGATTTGTGCGTAGCGCATTTCAGTCTCTGTAAGAGCCTGTGATGTGAAGGCTACTGGGCGTCCTTCTTGTAGTAGTACACCTCCTAGAGCATATCTGCTTGCGTCACACTGTATAACCACATCTTTCTTGTCATCGTAGAAGGCTAGTACTGGTGCTGTTGTGCACAAGTCCTTGAGTTTGTCGAAGCTCTTCTGCTGGGCTGGACCCCACTGGAACTGTGCATCTTTGGTGGTCAAAGCTCTGAGTGGCTGATCTATGGTGCTCAGGTCTGGAATGAACTTGGACAGGTATTGTACAAGTCCAAGAAACTGCTGGACAGCCTGCTTAGATGCGGGTGCTGGCATCTCTCTTACAGCTCGGACCTTCTCGGGATCGGGTTTCAACCCTGCTGAGGAGATAAGATGTCCAACGTACTTGACCTCTGGTTGCCTGATTTTGCACTTCTCCGAGTTCAGCTTCAGATTGTACTCTTTTGCTTTCTGTGCAACTTTGATCAAGATCTCATCATGGTGCTTCATGTCTTTCCCTGCAATCAGAATGTCGTCCATGACTGCACGGGCCCCTGGTATTCCTTCCAACATTTCATCCATGACTCGCTGGAATATTTCTGGGGCACTCTTGATGCCGAAGGGGAGTCTCAGCCATCGGTATCTCCCTTGTGGTGTGTTAAATGTTGTCAGCAGACTCGATTCATAGTCCAGTTTGATCTGCAGGAACCCACTCTTGGCATCAATCACCGAGAATATTTTTGCATCTGGCATGGATGCAATCACTTCCTCCACTGTGGGTATGGGGTAATGTTCGCGGCGGATTGCCTTGTTGAGGTCTTTGGGATCAATGCAGATGCGTACTTTGCCATTTTTTACGACTGTGACCATTGAGTTGACCCAGTCTGTTGGTTCGTTGACTTTGGTTATGTGCCCATTTTCCTCCATTTCTTTCAGCTTGTCTTTGATTTTTGATGCTAGGGCTTGTGGTTGCCGTCTTGGAGCATGAACAACTGGATGTATCGTTGGGTCAATTTTCAGAGAGTATGTTCCTGGCAGTGTTCCTGTGTTTAGTTTCAGCTCAGGATAGTCCTCGATGTTGTGTAGCCGCTGAATCAGATCGAGTCTGGCACTATCTGAGCCTGAGAGGAGTATTGGCTTCTCATCTGCTCTGACTACATGAAACTGCACCTCTACTGAGCGGTCTTTGTATTTTGTAGCTAGCTTTACACTGCCTTCCAATTGGAGAGTATGGTTTGAGTATGAAACAAACCTCTTCTTGACAGGTTGCAGACTAGGCTGCATCTTCAGGTTTCTGAAGATGTGCATTGGCATAATTGAGCAGGAACTTCCCGTGTCAATCTGCACCTTTTGTTGCTGTCCATCTATTGTCACTGTTTCATACCAGTCACTTGCTGGGTGCACATCGTCACTGACTGCGTACATGTGTGCATATTCCTGGTCACTATTGTCATCAGATGCTCCATCATGGTAATGACCTTCATATGTAGCTGAATCAGCGTCTTCTCGATCAAGCATATGAACCTGCGTACGCCTTGACCTGCACACTGCTGCAAAATGATTGGGCTTCTTGCACACAGAGCAAGTTTGTCCCAAGGCCGGACATTTAGGATGACTTGTTGCGTACCCACACCGTTTGCATTTTTCTGGGGCTTGATTTGGTTTGGGTTTGAAGTTGGACCTATATGAGCTCTGGCCTCTGCCTTTTCCTCTCTGTGTGTTGCCAAAGGGTGCATTTTTCTTGCTGTGCCCTTTCCCATGTTTGTGGCTGGCATGCAGAGCATGTACTTTATCAACCTCTTTGTCAATTGCTTGGATGCTTTCACGAGCGGTTTCAAATGTCTGTCCAATATTGATGGCCATATCAAGGGTGAGTTCATCGCCTTTTTCTAAGCACTTTTGCCTAACCTCGACATTGTGTGCATTCAACACGATAGCGTCTCTCAACATGCGGTCATTGTCGTGATACCCACAGTCTTTGACAAGCAACTTCAGGTCTGTTACAAAATCATGAAACCGTTCCCTCTCTTGTTGCTTACGGCGATGAAAATTTACTGTAGCTCTTATCTGGTTTTTCTTTGGCTTGACATAGGTTTCATATTTCTGGTAGACACCTGCCAATGTGTCCCTTTCTGATATTTCAGTGCCATCAGCTTGTGTGATGGTGTTCCACTCGAAAGTGAGGTAAATCTCTCTTCCTTTGTCTCCAATGTATGTCATGAGGTAGCTTACCTTTTCCTTCTGTGACTTACCAGCAAGTGGTCCTCCAAAGGTAAATTCGCAGTGCTGCTTGAAGCGCTTCCATTCATAATGCAAGTCTTTAGCCTGCCAGTTCATCGACGGTTTGTCACTTGAAGACATGCTGGCATTTCACAAACGCACACAAATGTCTACATGTGGGGCTGTACTATAGCACTCACTGCGCGATGTGTGGAGGCAGTCACAATCTCGGCGTCCAAAATTCCCTTTTGGAACAGATCCTCGGCGGGATTTCAGCTAAAATCCCGTAGCTTTCATGATAAAGTTACCTATCACACAAACAATTCGGACTCTGGTATCATTTTGGAGCGTTTAGGTCGAAACTCCTGACACCATGTCACATATCAGACTTAGTACAACTCACGTGTGTCGTTGCATGTATGATTTTTTATTGTCAGGTCCGGATGACGTCATACACTAAGGGGCGATATCTTACAGGACGGACAGACAGATTTTTTTATCTAGTACTAGTAGTTTATATACTCGGACCTAGTAACAATTTAAAGTCTCATGGCTCCGCCGCAGCATGCCTCGGCACCTCATCTCATGCTCACACGCCCTCCTCCATTCTCTCACTAGGAAAATCAAGGAGGTACGTTGTACCTCTATACACAGCTTAGTCGCTGTACAACACAGAGCAAACACAAAGCGAATTTCACAATAGCATTGAGTTTGATTCTTGACATCATTTTATGTCACCTCCAACTCATTAAAGACAGTCATCATTAATATAATAATGTAATATGATATAGTATGATAAAACAGAAAAAGCCAGGCGAGAAAGTACTCTGAAACTGGAAGTTCTGGCATTACAAAAGGAGTTTTCCACGTAATAAGGAAATTGTTTAACATCACCTGACGCATCGCCTCATAAATTCAGTGGTGCAGTGAAGTTACAAAAAAAAAATACATGTAGTACCCCAATGCCCTAGATGTGTCACCAGTGATGTAACGAGTGTTGCAAATATTCAGTGCTGTCGCACACCATGCAATATATTTTTTTGTGCCACTCATTGGTATGACTTACTTACAGTACAGGTATTGTGAGGCCTTGCGTACTGTCTAGTCATGTATCTATGACATCACCTTTGTAGAGCTGTAGATTTCAATTGAGCTGTCCATACCATACAATACCCTCTGTTTATTTTGAGCTCACAGCTTGTGTGTGTAGTTTTACTGTATCTCAGCAAACTACCCATGTTCTGTATGTATACATGATGTGAGTTCATAAGATAAATCTAGAATGTCCATGTCAAAAAAAAATATGCTTTCTCGGAATTAATTCACAGGATGTAGATTGTACTGATTTGAATACACAAACATTTTTTTTTTTTTTTCACCCAGACCTGGTTGAGTCAGAAATGCACAAGTTTTCCGAGCAGTGACTTCAAATTTTATGTTCGTAGTGAATCCCTAGAATGGCTCTATATAGCTGCACAAGCTTCTGCTCATAACCCACTGCAAAGGGGACTTACAGTGTATTGCGCTGTGTCCAGAATGTTTTTAGTGTCGTTTACCAGTTTTCAGACTGCAATAGAAGATGTCTACTGGACAGTCAAAATACATCCATGGACCAGTGAGGATATGCCTAATTGGGAGCCATACTGTACCTGAATGAATTTTATGTATGTTGGCATTTGATATTGACATATGATTTTTTGTTGTTGTTTTATTTACCACATCATTCCACAGTGATCGTGTTAACTGCGCATGTCAGTAGTGAGGGAAGCTGTGTGTAGGATGCCGCAATATGGCTGAGGAGTGGAAGGATAGTGGATATCATGTGTACAGTGGAGCTTGGTACAAGATGATCTTGAAGACTGCCCTCCTGCTGATGCTGGGTAATGAAATTAATCCTGTCTATCTTCGCTTCATCCTTTCTACATAGTATATATGTTCCATTGTTTCCATTGTAGTCATATCAAGTACAAAAGTACACTGTATGTTACATACATACATAATGTAGGTTTAAATAAACTATGTCTAGAAGCAAAAAGAAAGGAAATTAGATAATGAAGTGTTGTTACAATTTCAAGTTTGACTCTGATTGTGTAGCAATAAGGTCAAGGTTCTATAGGCAAGTTTCTGTCCTACAATGGCCTCCGTGTAGGCTCTTTCACTTCTTAGAAACTTTGCTACACCTGCCACAATCAGTATGGTCTAGCCTGAATGTAATGTAAACTAGTAATGAAGTATTTCCTTAATAAGATCAAGTGATCTGTATCACTTTCTATGAGGGATGTTTACCACCAATGAATACTTCTTGTTTTTATGCGTGCAAACAAGTTTCCACTGTGAAGATTTCTGTTTCAATGGAGACCTACAATTGTACTTGTGAATCCATTTTCAAATGCAAACTTTGCCTACATCCATTAACCCGTTGAAAACGAGTCCTGAGCATACTCGGGCAGGTGTCTATGGGAAATGCGTGTTGTAGCAAAATCATTCCATCCTCAATGGGTTAAACTAAGAAAATACTCTTTTTTTGTGTGTGAGATAATGTGAAATGTCTCATTAATATGAAGAAGCGTGTAATTCCAAGAGGAATTCAACATTTATTTGATGGCAATTGGTTTTGGAATGGTTGAGATATATCCAAAACAAACTGATACTAAAACATTGTAAAAGGTGGGACCCACCTTTTATTAGTAATAGTATCAATGTGGTTTACTTTGTTTTTGGATATCTCGGCCATTTCAAAACCAGTTTTCATCAAATAAATTTTGAATTCCTCTTAGATTGGTATGCTCTGTAACATTTCACATTGGTTTCTTGGTATCTCGCAAAGAGTCAAAAGCTTAATCCTCATCTCCACCAATGTTATGTGTTCAAGAAGTTTCTCTTTGCTTGATATGTCCCTGAATTTTTGTCACCAGTTGGATCTTCTTGGTCACTGTCTTGGACGTCGTGGTTCACAGAGGCTCGACTGAGGAGAAGCATCCACAATTCTGGCAGCCTCCTACCCGATGGCTCCCTGGTATTGGAATTCAACTGTTCTTCTTTCACCAAGGAGTGTTCTGCCTGTGATCCTGGGAGTGTTGCCAATTTAGGTGAGTACTTATTGTTGTACAGGTGCAGCAGTCAAATCAGAAATTGGCATGCACTTGTGTCATGCCACATACATTATTGCCACTGGGGTGACAAGACATTGTATCTGCAATTTTGGTGAAAATGACTTCTTTGGATTAATGGTCAAATAATAGGTTAAGTGATGTCCTGTCCAAATCCGAACTGTCTTACTCCAAAAATGAAGCTACCACGGCGTGTCCGAACGAAAGGCTATCCCATTCGCCACAGTGCTCTGGCCGCCATGTTTTTGGGCTCTCCTAAACATTTGACATTTTGTAGATACGAGGTCTTGTCGCCCCAGCAACGATATATTTTTCTGTTAAATCATTTTACTTTCTTTTGAGGAGGGGGATATACAAATGTAGCTTACTATGACCAAATTACTGTTTAAAGTTTGCCAGCAAAAAAGAATTCCAAGAATTCATCGATTCCATTGAAATGTATATTTTTGGAAAACTGGGACTCACTCCATTGAATCTTAGTTGCCTGATCAGGCCACCAAAAGGTATGATCAGTAAAGTTTGGTGGCCCGACAGCAAATTTTAATGGCCCTGGGCCATGCCCAACCAAGGTTAACATGATAAGTCATATGGAATATGGATTCTCAACAGTGCATTGTGTGCTACAGGCAGTCAAGTGCTGTATGTCATGGTTGTGTGAATTATGTCTTCTTTACACCAGTAAATTAATGTGCTAAAGATACTGGTGAAAGTGCATTTTAGAATGCCACAATCATCGATGTGCTGAAGGAGAGGGAAAAAAAAACATCTTCAGCCAATGGTTTCACCTGTGTTCAAGAAAAAAAATATGCAACTTTATTCTTGACTTTGCTAATATTGCCATTGTGTAATCGTGAATTGGGTACAAAATCATGTCATAAGTGGCCAGTGAATCGTTGTACAATTGTATCACAGCTGAGATTGAGTTCGAGGACTCTTGGCCTTTGGCCTCAAATGTTACAGTACTCTGGTTGGTAGAGGGTGTGCACAGGGTGCTGTGTAAACACCCCAGTGGTGCTTTTAGGATTAGTGTGGCCCATGGAATATTACTCATGCAGTGTTGGGTATGTGAGGACCCAAGCATTATCAGTTCTGGAGGCGGAGTTCATCAAACAGCCCTGGCAAAGTTCACATTTGAATACAAATCAAATCAAAAGGCAATGTACAGTAGCGAGGCAGTTTGTTTGTTTACAGCACTACTATAAGATATTGTCATGAGTGAATTCTATACGGTATATGAAAATACTTGGTGGAATTTCAAAATTTGGAGTTGATGATGAAATGATACACTTGTATATATGTGTCATTGATATATAAGTGAATTTATACAGCTGTTATGAGTAGGTATTGTCCAAGGTCTTTTCTCAATTTAAAAGAAAAAAATATGTTTGTATTTTTTTGCATGCTCATGGTACTATTCAGGTGAGAAAGACTGTGCGTGCTGTGACAAGAGTGGTTCCTGTACAAATGAAGAACTCTGTATACAATGCGGTGAAGGCGAGTACCAGCCTGAATCCGGCCAAACGGAGTGCCTCTTGTGTCCAAAAGGTTCATTTTCAAATACCACATCAGCCATGAGCTGCACGCCATGTCCCAAGGGGTATGCCCAGCCCGGGGAGGGTAACGCCACCTGCGACATTTGCGAAGAGGGCTTTTTCTCTAACAAGACGGGCCTCTCAAAGTGCTTCACTTGCCCCCGTGGAAGCTTCTCCAACCACACGGGTAGCCACAACTGCACAAAGTGTCCAGTTGGTCAGAGTCAGCCGGACTTAGCAGCGACCGGGTGTGAGCTTTGCCAGCCAGGGTCGGCCAGTAGGTAAGTGGATTTACGCCAAGAAGAGCTGTCAACAATTGTACACTGATATCCCAGCAAGCAAGGAGGAAATGTCTGACAAGGAATAGCATCCCTGCTTTGTTTTGCTGTCTACTGGTTATATAATTCCATATTCATTACTATGGACAATGACAGTTTTTGTCTGAATTAGGTTATCTCCACCTTTGAAGTAGAAATAAACTATTGAACACAAGCGATATAAAATCATTTAATTTGAACGCATTGCCTATCAATATCAGAAAAGTGGTCATTTGACTGACTGCGGCAGGAATCATTTTCAAGGGTGACAGCTGCAAAACTGACTTAAGTGGTACAGGTGACTGTCAAGGCTCCTAACTGTTTAAATTTTAGAGATCTCAAGCTCCAGAATTCACACAGCCAATTCATATTAAGATACAATATGAGGTAATAAAGACAAATTCAAGTGTTTGCTTATGACAGAGGCAATAATAGCCTGATTGTTCACTCAAGGTCGTAACAAGTTGATGCGACATAAAAACTGTTAGTTTTCTATCCAGTAATGCAGCTAAGTATTGTTCTGCTGGGATGCCTTTTGACACTTTACATTGTAGGTACAGAGTAATTACTGTGTGTACTGCCCTTTAAGAGGTAGTTACAATTAAGTTACTTTCATACTCTCGAGTGATACCACAGCGAAACTGTCAAAGTTTGAAGTTACCTTTTAAGCTCACAAGAGTGCTAGTACGCACCGAGGGCTTTCTTTGTTGACTCTTGCAGGGTAGGAAAGGCACAAGCAAAACACATAATGTCATCATGTTTGGCTCTGATTCAATCAAAGGTCATCTGCATATTTCTTCTTGGTTTTATAAAGGCCAAATGCTCTATAGAAAGAGAAAAATGTTATGATGAGTTAGAGCTACGTGAAGATATGAATTATGATATTAATTAGTGACTTATCAGTCTCTGTTTTGAGTCATGTACAATTTCTTTTACCTATTGCTGATTTGAACCTGGGTTGTCATGTACACATTCAAGAGGAATTTCAGAATATTTTTGCATGAAACAAAATTGGTTGCACACACAACCAAAATAGCAAACAAACAAACAAATACCAGTAAAGAACCCCCTCCCCCACAAGAACAAAGAATTCACAACCCATGAAACAAAACAAAACAAAAAGTCTACTATGTCTTTCTGTATGATAAATGAGTAATGGCCCCATTGATTATACCATTTAGTGGTATTCCATGTCATATTCTGTATATTTTGTATAAATGCCAGTGGTTCCTCTTCCTGCAGTGTGCCAGGAAGTCCCCAGTGTACCGAATGTGAGGCAGGAACATTTGCCAATGTGTCTGGCAGCAAATACTGCACTCCGTGTCCACCAGGTGAGGTTATACATGTAATGAACTAGCCTTGTGAGATGTTTATCTCTTGAGGTTCATTGTGTGTGTGTGTGTGTGAGTGTACATGTTTGCATGAGTGTAGGCTTACTTATATGTCCTTTCTTGAAGTGAACTCGTACGAAACTCATGTGATCAGTTGAGCCAAGTTTGACTTCTTATGTCGTATGCTTTAACTTTTTTTGTGTGTGTCACTGGTGTAATTTTCCTGTGCAGTGCATTGGATCTTGAAAGGGGAATTAGTCGATGCACAGTGCTGTAGTTTCTGCATTTCATTTTTATATTGTTTGCTTGATCCCATGCCATGAAATTACATCCCAACTAAGGAATAAGGAATCAAAATGTGTGTGATTAGTGTACAAATCTCTGTCAAAACAAATGTCAAATTCATATCCTTTTATAAGTTGTTACTGTCTCACTTGCAATTGTAACATGAAATTCCCAAACTACTCCATCATTCAGTATCAGGAAGGTTTTGACAAAATTGCTCTTAATAATCATACATCGATGTTTATTAGTAATTGATGAATTTCCTGACTTTGCGATATGTTCTCTTTAAATGACATTTGTGTGAAGTGACGTAACACAAGACAAAGGCTGTTTGTCTAGAGAGCCTTGTGCAGATGAGAATACTTAATGAACTCATTCCACTTTTGTTTGTTTGTTATCTGTATCTCTCCTTCTTCTCTGCTACTCTTTTAGTTATCATTGATATGCAATTTTACATTGTGTGTATTGGTGTAATGACATCTCTGTGTGTATTTGTTTCTGCAAGGTCCTCACCAATACTAGATTTAATGGGTGACTATACTTATATTTATGATTTCTGTCACATTTTGCCATATATTCTGTGATTTCTGTATGATTTTTTGGAAATTTATCACAAACATTTAAATGTGGATTCAGTTCATGCAGAAATAATAGTCAAACACATCAGGGAAGTCAGAGGAAAATAAGCAGTTGTTACAAAATTTATGAATAGTTGTTTGTTTTGATAAACCCATGTGCTGTCGTCACTAGACTAGAAGACTTCAGCAATTTGTGATTTCTTAGCAGTCGAACTATACATGTATAAAAATTATATATTAAGAGGGTTCCAGTTGTTTCTATCTTGCTAGCATAATGAAAGATCGCTTCACTTACCTCTTTCAGAATGCCTTTTCTAAATTTTCTCAAACATAACTTGTGCCTTAAAAACGAGTTTATGTGCATGCACTGAAATCAGATGATATTTCAGGTAAAATTCCCTGTGAAGACTGGCAAAATAATCTCAACCCAAATGTTTTGCCAGCATGACCCCACAGCACACATAAAAAGAATTTCTACAATGATTTTTTTTTTCTCCAAAATGGAGAGACTACTGTACAATTGTAGCATATATTGTAAGAATCCCTGATCGTCATCAAGGATACCTGGAACTGACACCATTTTTATGAGTCTCAGGCCACTCTTCTCAAAGCAAGTAACAAGACAGGTCTAAACACAGTGACCTTCAAGCATATCTGTGCTCACTATTATGGTGGAATGAAATAAAAATTGTAAGCATTGATAACCCACAAACTGTTGGGGTCACATCTTCTTGAACAGGTTACATACAAAGTGTATTGATGAAGGACTGAATGGTTGATTTGCGATTTTATGATAGTTGTATATGAAGCAAATTTGCAACACCATATACATGTATTTCTGTCATATGAAAAAAGGTAAATACACATAATTCTAATTTCAGTTTTCTAAACTGTGAACTAAACACATTTGTTTTGTTTTTTTCAATTTGACATATTTGTACACTCAGTTCCTGATGGTTATAAATGATGTAGGTATCCTCACTTGTTATGTCTTGACTTTTGACCAAGTCATTTCAAAGAATTTACCGGAAGGTTTTAAGTTTGTATTATATTAAAAAAAAAAAAATCAAAATTATTGAAACTTATTTTTAATGTAACATTTATAAAAAGTATACTGAGATCAAATCCACAAATACCAGCATTACGGAAAATCAACACCATTGTGGAAAAAAAACCAAACAGGACAAAGAAATATTGTGGTGAAACAGTTAATTCCTTGTTTGGAACATCACTAGGCATTATTGAAATGTGGATGATTAAATTGATCTTACAAAACGGCCTTAAGATATTTTTTTTTTTCCTCAGCCAAATATAGATTTGATGAGCAAGTGACTTTATGGGTGAAATTAGTGTAGAAATATAATGCAGGTAGAGAGAATGGAAATGAAGAAGACAGTGTATCGAACAGTGATTACATTTGTGAGTTTCGATCTCTGGTTGATCAAAACAAAGTGTTTCTTTTTTTGTTATAAAATGTGTCTTAAGCCTAGAATTTGAAGAAATGTTAATTCGTTGAAGTATTTCCTTGGGAATGCATCCCCCATTTTTTTTTTTTTTACTGTTCGTTTACAAGCAAACCATTCTTTTGGAAGGTCTAGTATCAAGATATTTATTATTCACAAACATGACTAATAGATAAAACTTATTTTGTGAAAAACCTGTCACGTCGATATGGTAGTTACAGCATGAAGGAGAAAAAAAGATACCACTTCATGAGCACAAACAAAACAAGAAAAAAACTGCAGTGAGATTTCAAGTTAATTATCCACTGTGGAAAGTCCAAGGTACCAAATGTGCCCAATTCAAAATTATTGCTGTGTATTGATCAAACTGTGTAAACAGTTTGATTGCTCTTTATTGCTGACAAAATTACAGTATGTGCTCCAGTATGTATTTATATCTATGACACCAGGGTAAAAACATTGTTGAGGTTAAAGCCCTTGTACTTGTACTAAGTATGCATTTGTAGATATATGTATGATTCTTCATGTCACAAGGTATAAGAGTATCAATATAAGGGCATTGGCCTACAGGTCAATGCTGATAGTGTTACCATAGTAACTTGTATTTCTATACAACAGTTGCATACTCGTCTCTTTCTTAATGTACAGTCCAAATATGACTGCATGAAAATGTTAATTTTTATTTTAAGCAGATCGTCTTTTTTTTGTGGGGGGGGGGGGACCTAATTGTCTTTGGTTTCAGGTCAATATGAAAATATCTTGTATGGTGGGTGCATATACTTTTTTTAATAGTGAGGAGTTACAGATACACAGTGCATGTATTGCATGATTTTGTTTTACTCAGATTTAAGTAACAAAAAAAAAATATTTGTTTAACATAAGTAATACTCTTCTGTCATTGGTTATCAAGGAATGCTGAGTAACTTGAGTGTTATAAGTCCAGGGCCCCATTTTATCAAGAGATATTTAGAATAATCAATTGTAAATTCCCTTACCATACAGGTTGCCATAGAAATATGACAGAAATCAACTATATAATCAATTATAACTCTTCATAAAACAGGGCCCAGATTATCTTTTCCTGGTATGTGGGCTTTTTGTTGTGATTTTCTTTCAACATGTAAGGATGACATTTTGAAAGCATCAGAATTCTTAAGTAATTCAACTAAATGTTCATGATCATTACTTTTTGACACCCAAAACTCTTTGGCTTGTATTCACAACAAAGATGGTTTAAAATTAAAATGATCAGATGGTTTAGATTCAATCCATGGACTAAAATAAGTGTGAAGTAAGCGTACCTTTCACATGTTTATTACTAGGTATTAGATATCTTTTGGCATGTGCAATCTCTCAAACGCATTTACGCACACAGAATTTGCATTTGATAAACCATGGACTTGATATAAACCACCTTCGTGAATATGGACCCTTTTGTCTACAATTTACCTACTGTACATAGTATGTAAGCAAAATATATATTCTGAATTGTACAGTGCATAGAGAAGCATGTGTTGATTATGTGCTTTATAAATGCAGTACAGTAGAAACTTGGTATAAAGTGATTCTATCTGATATAACAAAATACCTGATATAAACTAATTTCTTGTTTCAATAAATGTATTTCCTTTGTATTGTATTGACTATTGACAACTGGTATAACAAAATATCTGATATAAAGAATAAATTGTCTTGGTCCCCAGGATCTTGTTATACTGAGTTCCCTCTGTATTATGATTATTATTATTATTCGATTCATGCGTGTTCCTGATCTCATGTATTTTCATTGTATGTGTGTCTGAGACAGGTAAAGTCAGCAGTATGCCAGGGGATGTGAACTGCACTAGCTGCCCAATAGGTTACTTCCAGTGGTTCTCTGGTGAGACAGAGTGTCAGCCGTGCTACGCTGGGTCATACTGCAACCGCACTGGCTGCTCAGCGTAAGTCTCTTTCCTATTAAAGAGGGATCATATATCATTTTTATATAGGGTATATGACACAGATCTATCATGTGTATCTAGATCGACATGTATTTATCACTCTATTTTATATTTCTCTATCTATCTAGCTGGCCTCTCAAATCAACGGTCAAGCAATACTTTGGTTTGGGTTTCTTCATGCCGTGAGTCTGTTACATTTTTGGAAGAACTTGAAGTGGATTTTTATGGAAAAGGAGCAAAGATTAAGAAAATTAACAAATGAGCAGTGGGGATTAGTGTGTCTCCTCGCTTTACAGTATGTTAGCAGTGCCGTGGACATTGTCTTGTTTCTAGATTCTGCGCTGAAGGTTTGGTTTCTAAATATGGCATGGGTTTCATGTTGACATCGACCTGGCATTCAATATCAAAAGAAATTGCAAGTATGAGAGATAATTTGTGTTCGTTTCCTTTGATTTTATTTTTCTTTTTGTGGGCAGGAGTTACGTACACACCCAATAAATGCCTTTGGGTGTGTAAGTAATGAAGATATGATAATGCCATTGCATGATTCACATACCAGTATCTATGCTGAGTAAAGAAGCTTCTATCCATATCATGATTGAAATGGTTTCCACTGTTTCACATCATAGCAATTTATATCCTGTAATTGTAGCAAGTGGTTTACTCCCTCTTTGAAAGGGCCGTAATTCATTTTATTATTTTTTTCTTTCAAATCAATATACAGTGTATATGCATGTGACATTGTATGTGTGTGTGTGTGTGTGTGTGTGTGTGTGTGTGTGTGTGTGTGTTAAAAAAACAAACAAACAAAATGTTGTTGGCCATACAGAATATTGAATGAATTAATTTTGACTTCAAAGAAGAGACGGTCTGCAGTGGCCTTTGTAGGGACATGCTCAGACTGCAACTCTGAACTGGCTTTTGTAGTGAGTACTGTGTCTGTTTTACTTCAGCTATTGATGGGAAAATTTATAAAGTTTTGAAGGATGTAGATTTACCTTGTTGGCTGAAGTACAAAATAATACATTGTCTACCAGTTAGGTACTGGGTTAGTTGGAAAATGTATGACTCTCAGTGCAGTTTGTTATTGTTTCTCTGATGATACTTTGTGACATGGTACTGAGAACTTGGAAGAACCATGCACATATGTCACATGTCAGGAAGTTTAGTAATCTAGCCACCAGTCAGCTTCCTTACACCTGAATGTGCATGTACCTCCTCGTCTGTGAATCTTTCCTGTGCTTTGAATGCTGATTGGCACAGAAAACCCCATAGCATTGTACACACTGTCCAGAGTCTTTGGCAATGGATGGGTGAAGTTTTTGTTTGTTTTGTTTGTTTTTGCTGTCTGCTCGAGATTGATCTCTCTCTCTCTCCTTTTATTGTAAGCTCCTGCAAATGCTTTTCTCCCATTGTGTTCAAAAGACAATGAAATGACACGTGGTGTCCTTTGCCACACAGTCATAGGGTCTGTTCACGTGACTGTCACTGACCTTTCATGCTAGTTAATGGACAGAGACTACAGCGGGCTAATTCCTGCTGTTTGTTAAAACCTTGGCTGGCCTTGGATTTGACAAATAATTGTGTAGCTAGATTAAACACCAGTCATTATTTCTTTTGAAAACCAAAGTTGTAGCTCTCTCACTTTATATGGGTGCACAAGTAGAAGGAATCTTTAAGAGCTAAAATGGCTCTCTAAAGTGCATGAATGTGTATGGCATACATATCACCAATGTTTAATTTTTATTACCCCTGCCAAGGGAGGTTATGTTTTCGTTACCGTTGGTTTGTTTGTTAGTTAGTTTTTTAGTTTGTTTGTTTGTCCATGTGCAAAATAGCTCAAAAAGTTGTGGACGGATTTGGCTGAAACTTACAGGGAAGGTTGAGAATGACACAAGGAACAGATGATTAAATTTTGGTAGTGATCCGGAAATTTTTATGGATTATATGATGGATTTTCGATATTTTGGCAGGAAGGGTCAGTGAACTTGGGAGTTCAAGCTGCGCAGTTTTGAGGTTTTCATACGCGCACTAAAGTGCATGCTCTAGTTTCTGCTAGGGCGAGGCGCCGCGCAGCTGAGGATTTATGATTTTTCAGCACGCATACGTATGGATGGAAATCACTGATCTCTATGGAAGAGTAAGATCATCATTGGAAAGTAGCTGCTTGGCGGAGGTCTGCACTCTCAGAGTGCTTTTCTAGTTTGCAATTGTTTTGTTTTTCCCATTTGTCTTGTCTTTCTTGTAAGATATCTTGACAAAGAAAGATTAATTTCTCATCTTAAGGGGAAATCCACCCTGAAAATTAGTCTGCATGCATGAATAGGAGCAGAAGAATGAGAGGAACTGGACAGTGAAAGTTTGAGCAAATTTACTGATGACACTGAAAAAGATATGATTTTTGTGAAGTTGTGAATAACTCAAAGTAGCAATTCTGTGTTGTCACATGGGAACTTCCTCCATTTACTGTAGAATAAGTCAGAGTTTAATTTCCCATCTGTAAGTAGTTATTCAATTGTACCTGCACCATAATTAAAATCATTGTAAATGTTTTTTATCTATAGGCCCCTGCATAAAAGAAAAGAAGAAATGTATTGTCATCTAAAGTTTATATAAAAAAATAAGAGATTTTATGGAATTTTATGGGAAGGGGCTAATTGAATGTGAGCTCTCATACTAGTATAACAAAAATGTGATTCTCCAATGGAAAAAGAATACTGGTTCTTCATGGCAGTGACAGTGACGGTTTGCATTGGCACCTGTAGGGGTAGGCAGAAGGGGCAGGGCCTAGTGGTTATTCTTTGATGTATTCGTCTTCTTTTTTTAATCTCCTTTTTTGACATACATGGATAATAAAGATGCTTTCCCCACGTAGGTGTGACGAGTGTCCCGCTGGGAGAGAGTCCAGGCACCGAGCAGCATACAATTGTACCCTGTGCGAGCCGGGCTTCAGTAAGCCCCTGGCCTCAACCAGTCTCTGCAGCCAGTGCGCCAAGGGCTACTACCAGACCCAGGCGGGGCAGCTGACCTGCCTTCTGTGTCCTGAAGGCTTCTATTGTGCGGTGAGTCAAGTAAAATATGAACATTCTCATTCTCAACAGCTTTTAATTTCATATTCTCTTTAGAGAAGTCAAGAGAAGTCTAGTTTAGCAAAGGAAGTTTTCCGTGTAAATTATATGAAGCATGTTAGCATACTTATTTGCTATTTGGACTGACTTCAGTCTAGATCCACAAGGGTACTTCCTTCTTGTAGTTTCATTTAGCAAAAGCTGTTTTTTTTCCAGAAAGTTATTATGAAGCATTTTAGCATTTTAGCATCCAATTCTTTCTTGTTAGAACAGTTGTTTCATTAATTTAGTCAGTACTGTTTTTATTCTTCTGTTGTCTTTCAAGGACTGTACTTTGACTTTACTGCAGAAGGCCAGCAAGCCTTTCCCCACGACTGTTGTACCTTGTGGTTATTACTGCAGCCAAATTGTTGTTATGCTCTGAACCAATGCAGTGCCATGTACCTTTCTTTTGTATATAAACAGTATACACGACTAGAGCGACGATTTGCTTTTGAGCTCTTCCCTTGTGGATAGACTACAGTCAGTCCAAATACATGTATGATTGAGTGTTATACGTGTCTGTAATATTCACAGCAATCTGTATCAAAGTCCAGGGATAAGATGTGTAGGCACTGGCAATTTATCTTGGCCTAGGCACGCAAGGGGTGGGGCAGGGATACCAGAGCTGCCAAGTCTCCCTGATTCTGCAGGAGTCTCCCTGAAAATGCCAAAATCTGTTCATGTCTGAATAAGAGAATATTTAAATCTCCCTGATTTGGGAATTATTTTCGCCCATTGAAATGCATGTAACACACAGATATCTCCCTGATTGCTGTGTGGAATCTCCCTAATTTGGATGTGGGAATGTTGGCAGACCTGGGATACCATTAGTATTGGGCTAAGTAAGTGAAACAAATGAATGTCTTCAATTTCACACATTGTTTTATATTGTGCTTCCTCTGACAGTGTTTCTCATGCGACCCTAAGCCCTGCCCTCCGGAAGCCTCGTGCCCTGCAGGTAGTTTTGAGCCAAGGTACCAAACTTGCGGCCCCCTCTTCATCGAGAAAAACAAGGTGAGATTTGTCCGGACAGAGATGTTCGATTTGCATCATGGCACATCCTAGATCGCTGTTGTAAAGAATTGTGACAATTGTGACAACTTATTGACAGAGAGATTTTCAACCATCAAATAAAGCAGTGTGATATATTCATTAGGATATAACGATACAGGAAGAATGAGTCAAAGGGAAGCATGTGCGTGGCATTTTTTATGTTAAAAAGGAATAAAAGGAAACCTCAAAAACAAAGACGCACTGTTTTTGTTCATATTTTCAAAATGAAAGTGGAATCCTGTCCGGAAATTGATTTAGTTCTGATTGAGGAAGTTTGATTCAGGAAGTTTGTTGCCGAATCATAGGAACACGTCAATAAGAAATTGAAGTGATTAATTCTTGGTGTGCCAAGTGCTTTACTGTAACTCACCAAATTTTTTTCATTGACATTCAGTAATCCATCTTTAAAGAAAAGCAAGCCCACTCGGGTAAAGCAGTGTGCATCAGTCCAACAGGGTGGCCATGGTGACATGAATAGAGATTAGGGGGATTAGGTAATGATAATTCATCGACAATTAGTTCCCAAGCCTCAGAGCCACTTGGCAAAGAATGCACTCCACCATGCTTGCCAATCAGTGAACAAAGGAAAGTTAGGGCTATTTAATAGTCTTTTAACTGAAAATGTCAAATGGTATTGGAGAGTCCCAAAAAAGGAAGATGTACTGCAAAAGACTCTTATGTGCATGGGTTTTATTTTGTTTTCTCCAGAAATGTTTGCCAACCATTGGGTTCTACTGCCTTGTTGCTGCCATCGGGGTGGTGACCCTTGTGGCAATCTTCATCCTCTTAGAGAGGTACCGGTCCAGGAAGCACTACCTGAGGGCACGGACAGAGGAGGAGGAGAGGCTACTCTCGTACCACCAAAGATCCACCGAGGAGCCCGTATATCAGGGATTCTAAACTCTCTCTCTTATTTTGCCCCTCAAGACGCCACGGCTTACTGTCTTTGGATAATGTGTGGACGCTACGGGTCTTTGCTATCGAATGCCATGAAATTGAAAGTATTCCAGGATTGCTTTGGTGCCGGAAGTTCGACAGAAGACAGGAATGAAGTACTGGAATTGCGCCAAGTTGGTCACAGCTGTAGAGAAACTGAAAGTGCAGCTTTGTCAAGAAGGATGCATCCATTTTGTCTTCCAGATTTAATGTCAAATTGGCAGCCTTTTTTTTCCCTAAATTCCACCTTTTTTTTCTTAATTGTTGCCTGTTTCTTTTGATAGGCTGTCTTCGAGGATAAGGTGTAATCGCAGACTCTGACTAGCTGCGACTGCGCCACAGAACGATGCCATGAGCAATATATTTTTACATCTATGTGTGTAGTCATGCATTTCTTGTTTATCTTAACTTTTACCTGAGCACGAGTCATATGATAGAAGAAGACGAAGAAGTCATTTACACACAGAGGGAAGCCACTGTTTAATGTGTTTGGCATCTGCATACATTCATCTAGAGTCTTGTGTGGTGTCACGTTTAGTGTCCACCTTATGTTTGTGACCTTGTCCTGCAGTTGTCAGATGGATTCAAACGGGACTAATTAGGCCAAGGACCAAGCGTCACTGTTTCCATTGGAGCTGATAAGAAACTTGGTCATCTCTGACTTTGGCCCTTGAGGCTATCCATGTGTATTTGCCATCTTTCATGTGATCTCTTCTATTTTACATACATGTATGAGGTTAGAGGCAATTCAATCTTATCTTGTACTCAAATACTATTTAAAAAAAAATCAACAACACTAACACAAAAACATTTAATCAGGCTCATTGTAAAGGGTTATATGTGGTGCAGGTGGTTTAAACCTGAAGAAAAATATAAACAAACAAAAAAATTCATTATCTTTTTGCATATGTTTCTCTAATCCCCCAACCCCAACTCCAACCCCCTCTCTGTGAAAAAGAAAAGAGGAAAAGAGGCAAAACAATTAGTTAAGAGACTGTTGTATTTGAATAAATCACAGACAGTGTTAAGTGTGCCAGAGGTCACCATCAAAATGGATTTCACTTTTCACAAGGCAATCCAAAATTTGTATGCATTATGAACCAAGACATTTTTTTTCCTTCTTTTTGTAGGTGCTAACTGGTTTGAAGTGTCATTGGTTCCATATCATTTTCTTTCTTTCTTTCTTTTTTATTGCAAGTTGGGTCTTTTTAGATCTTTTTTGTTGCATATCTGTGCTTGCATGACAAACTATGTGCAAACAAATAACTTCTGTGAGTTGGGAAGTGTCTTGTCCCTGGAAATTAAATGAATAGATATAAAATATGAAATATTCATCAAGGAAATTACAATACATGCTTTCTAGACCAAGTCTCACCTTTTCAAAGGTACATTTATGAAGTGATAAACACTGCCTGTAAAGATCTTTAAAGGGATAAACATTATCATCATTCTACCTGTAAATTTCTTTTGGTTCCATTAACTTCTCTATCTCTCATGTGGAAAAAAAAGGCTTCTCTTCTGGTCTGGTCAGAACTACAAGAAAAAAATCTAGTAATAAAAGCACCGCTCAGTCGTTGATCAGGGTCAATTTAAAAGGATTCAAGCTGATGGTAGTGTCTGTGACCTATTCCTGTAACAGCTAAATTTTAAAAGAAGAGAGTATTTGTACCTTGTTTTTATCAGATCTCAGTAACTATTTGCATGTGATTTATATACGTATATAACTATATAGAAGTGCTCTAAATTTGCTTTTGTGTATAGATGTTTTCCAACGAATTACATAGATGTATATTTTTGCTGTAATTATTTATAGATGTGGGTTGATCAAATCATATGTGCAAAATATATTGGCTTTAAAATTTATGAAGATTGTGCAATGTTAGAATTGATACATTCATTTTTGAATTCCTCTTCTTTTTTGTGTAGAGGAGGAGCAAGAATTATAGTCATACATCGTAGCTTGGAAGAATGGGCATTCGGATTAGGGCAGTCATTTCTTGAAGTTTCCAACTTTGTAGCATGGACTTGGTAGTCTCTGGGATTCGAATCATTCCAAGTAAATTGTATGATGCTCACTGTAAGAGTAATCTGCAGTTTCCGATCCAGAAACTTTCAGATTCGGTATGAATGCCTATGAAGGGGGGTAATTTTGTCACGACTTTCTGTAAATGTGATGTGTCTATAATTCATCCCTTAAATACGTTTTGATGAGATATGACCTCATGCTCACTGGTACTTATCCTAACGTGGTGACACATTTGTAGCAATGTTAGCCAAATTGTAAAGCATGTAGACATCTGGCATGTGTAATCATAGCTCCTCTTTGACAAGATGTTTTTAAAAAACATTACACATACATAGTAATGCATTAGGGGCATTGATATTTACCCTAAGATAATGTGTTTTTCGAAGGCCAGGTCTGTTTCATTGGCATTTTTCCAATGTGGACTCAAACTTCGAAGTTTTGTAGTGATTTTGTGAAGCTGGGGAAGTTCTCACTCGTGAGTTTCCAGAGTGTGGGTCTGGTAGCGTGAAATCTCACATTTTTTACTCACATGACATTCAGCAGCTGGCATAGGCTCCCTTTAAAGGACAAGTTCACCTTCAAAAACATGTGGATTGAGTGAATGCTGCAACACATTAGTGAAAGTTTGAGGAAAATTAGACAATTCAATTTTTGATACGTTAGACGAGAAGACTACGGGTGCACCCCTGTGTGGATCCACCACTGAAAAGGGCAAGTCAAGTGCTCTTTTATTGTGCGAGAAAAGTAAAAATATGTTGAATATTCTTTATTTTCTTTCTTTTTTTTGTTCTACCCATGTGACATGGAGTCAAAAGCGGCCTGAGCTTTCGATCTTAGCAGAATCTTCGTCATAGGCAAAATGACAAACAGGCAGGGAAAGCAATCACATATAAGGACTTCACACGACAAGAACAGTCAGTTACCTGTTGGGCTCCTTGCCCATGACCTCCTACCCTCTCCTTTTGTTTCCTTTGTTCTGTGTCCCTAGCCTGTCCCTGATCTTGTCGTGTGAAGTCCTTATATGTGATTGCTTTCCCTGCCTGTTTGTCATTTTGCCTCTGACGAAGATTCTGCTAGGATCGAAACCTCAGGCCCCTTTTGACTCCATTTTACTCCATTTGCTCGCCACTATTGGATAAGCAGTTTTCAGCAGCTTTTTTTTACTACACTACCCATGTGACATCACAGACTGTAGTAGTCTTCTCATCCAGTGACGGTGGCACTGAAACTTCAAAAATACATGACTTTTGAACAAATTGTCAAAATTTCCTCAAACTTTCACTAATGTGTTCCACTTATATTGCTTCTTTCACTCAATCCAGGTGTATATGAAGGTGAACTTGTCCTTAAAGGTGTGTGTAACCTGCCTTACCTGTGTCCTGCTTGTGGGCTCCCACACGCTGTAAATTTCCGCAGCATGCAAGGGATCCACAAGCACGGCCATACCCACCATACCCACCATTCCGCAGGGTTTGAAGACATTTGAAGAAGTGAGTTTTGACAGAGGAGTGATATCTTGCGAGTTTAAATCTTCAGATATTCGCAAAATAGAATGGGTCTACAGTCTCTTCAGTAATTGAAGGATATGTCATCATGCACTGCCCAAGATGCACTGTCTTAGTAGGGTCAGGAAGGCAATAATATTCATTTCAGTACGCAGATATTTTTAATCGAAGAGAATAGTTATAGTGGCTATAAAATTACTGCAATAGACGTAAAGAACAAACACAGTTTGTGAATGAGAAGCAGTTATGTGTAGGCAATGGGGATAGTCTACGAGGCACTTAAAAGGGATAGTACAGTGTTGGTGGAGATGAGAATTGGGCTTTTAACTTTTTGCGAGATACCAAGAAATCACTTATGATATAGTACAGAAAATACCATTTTAAGATGAATTCAAAGTTTATTTGATGAAAATCGGGTTTGGAATGACTGAAACATCCAAAAACAAAGTAAAACAAAGCGATCGTAATAAAGTGTGGGTCCCACACGTTATTAGAATCGCTCTTTTTTGGATATATCTCAGCCATTTCAAAACCAATCTTCATCAAATAAACATTGAATTCCTCATAGAATTACATGCTCTTTCATATTTCATAAGAGGTTTCTAATTAACTCACCAAAAAAAATGTTATAAACCTGAAATTAGGTCTCAACCGAAACCATACAATCCCTTTAAGAAATTGCCAGTTACTAATTGTTCCTGTCAGCTAAAGCTGCTGTCTGCTGAAACTGACATCAAAACGAAACAAAACAAAAAACCCATTAATTATGTGTGTAATGGGTGCTTTACACTCCATGATGTTCACAGTACAGGAACTGATTCTACTCATCCTGATGTGAGATAAGAACTGAGTTTAGAGATCTTTTATTTGCATTCATAACTCTTTTAAGTATGATAGGAGCTGAAAAAGGTCTTGTTGGACTTGATAGGAATAGTACATGTAAAGTACTCCTGTCCCCAACAGCCCACTCGCCATACTTTAGGCAAACTTTTAATCCCATGCATGCCAACAGAATGTGGGTTTACATTCAGACAAGTGACAAATTTATCATTAAAATTTGTATGTATTCTTGTTAGCCTACAATATTTGCATTGTTTGAAATGTATCCGAGGATGATTTTTTTAAATGTATCTTTTATTAATACGAGGATATTTTTCCATGGATGAATCTGTATATTTATTTGATATGGGGAAAAAATGGTGTTTCTTCATGCACTCTGCAATACTAACCTGAGAGAGTTTAATGCAAGAATATTTCTCAATGGATGAATTGAAATACTGATTTGATATAGGGGAAAAGAATAGGTATTTCTTCATATTTGCACTTGACAGTGATAACCTAAGAGAGAGTTTACACTCGCAAAACTGTTTTGATACAGTGGTTTATTTATGGGCTTTCCTCTGCAAACAATCTCCAACCCATGTCATCACTGACCTCTACACTTGAGTGAAGTGACATTATGCGGCAATGCACTGATATGCATGGAGAAGTTTCCAAAGCTTAACTTGTAAGCTGAACAACTGACGAGGGACAGAGTCTGTCATCAAATAGAGGAGAAATCAATTTGTCAAATGCATTTGACAGACTCGTATTATACCTACCTCAAGGGTGTAGCTGTCTTTTCCACTGCTTTGTTATTGTGGAGAGGAGAGTGTAAGATCACATCCAGAAGTCGCAAGAGTCTTTGTAAAGCATACAAGAAATGTATGTACATTGCACTATTCGTTGTCTCCTGCCTGGCCGCATAAGACTTGATATTGCTACCACAAGTGTCAAATGTCGATCTCCTCAACTGCATACGTATGATCATTATCAACTTATATGTATTGTGCTGAAGCTGTGCTTCATGTCTGGGTTTTGCATCGTCTTGCAGAATTGAGTTGCAGTATATTGTGAACATTTGTGACCCTGCACCTCACAACAAACAAAAAGTCGCCAGACATTAATTCTTAGTTAAGACCATATTCTGAGAGAGCAGACTTTAAAGGGTGTGTACAGTTCTGGTCGAGGCGAGGATTTAGCTTTTAACGTTTTGCGAGATATTCAGAAACCACTCTATAAGATGTCAAGGAACATTCAATTCTAAGGGGTATCAAAAGTTTATTTGATGAAAATCCATTTTGAAATGGCTGAGATATCCAAAAACAATGTGAAACAAAGATATCCTAATAAAGTTGTGGCCTGTCGCCTTTTATTATTATCACTTTTTTGGATATCTCAGCCATTTGAAAACCAATTTCATCAAATAAATGTTGAATCCTTCTTAAAATTACATGCTCTTCCATATTTCATAAGAGGTTTCTCAATATCTCACTTAGAAATGTTCAAAACATTAATCCCTCACCTCAACCAGTACTATACAGTCCCTTTAAGCTTTAAAATGATGTATAACTCAAATCAAATGGACTCTCCTAACCTATCTAAATATTGGAAAGAAAGCACAAACTCAGGAAAAGTGTGAACTGAGAAAAGAGGCTCTGAAGTACAGTGTCTATTCAAGCGCTTAATCTTTACCAAACTGTGCTTGCTGTGCAATGAATGGGACAAAAAAACAGGAAGTAAACCACCAGAGTAACAACAATGAAGGGATTATCAGATTACACTGACATTAAGCATGTCTCATTAACACATTCTGTCCATAATTAAAGCCAACTTCCAAAGCAGTAGCACTTTCCTTTCAAAAGTTATTAGAGTTGAAAGTGAAGAGTGTGGACAAGGTTTTTCAGAAATGAAAAAGGGATTCTAAAGACACACCTAATCACACTATTCTACCAAGAATGTTCGAGATAAACTGCTAAAAAAACACACTTTCCTGCCCGTTTTATGATACCAAATTTTAGCATAATGTAAAAGAAGACCCGCTCTTTCAGAAAATATGAAAAAGTCAAGTTCGGCTAGGTTGACCCATTTCACTTATTTTCAGTCCTCACGCAAAATCAGTGTGTGCGACTTTATGTTCGTTTTGAGGTGCACGGTCACATTTAGGGCAGAATTGAGGTCACAGTATTATGCATCGGCGGATGAGCATTTAAGTTGTGGGATTGCTTTATATAGTGCATATAAAGAATGTGTGTCCAATGCTACATGTAAATACAGAAAACCTTTAAAAGTTACTGGTATAGAAGAGATGTGGCAAAAATATGGTAGGCTACATTGTACTCCAAATCATTTCACAGTGTTGAGTGGAAGAGGACTAGATTACATATCTGCTGCAGAAAAAAAAAATTACCCTTCATCTCATGTGTCAAGCACTTTGGATGTGACGGCATTATCATTGTGATGGGCAAGTCATTGAGATGTCGTGATAAGCAAGAAAGACCTAATATTGACAGCATGAATGAAAAGCATATCTGGAATCAGGACAAAAAGGAAACTTGTGAGGTGATCAAGATTTTGTGACACCCAATCACTACATTGAAGCAAATACCAGGTAGACCATTTAAACCTTGATCTGAGGAGATATTCCAAGAACTTCCACAGAAAACTTTAATTGATTACAATGATTTACTGCACGAGAAGTTTGTATCTTCTCTCCCTCGCCCCCCCCCCCTCCCCCCCTGCTCGGAACTTTCTGTGTTGTCCGTTGAGTATTACAAAGCATTTTCTTACTGTTCTTTACAATATATGTAGAACAAATACGCCATGCTGGCGTTTGACCAAACCATGGAGCATAATTACAATGTACCATATTTCAAATACATCATACAGTGAAATTTCATTGACATGTCGTGATATTGGAATGAGACAGTACAAAGTTTAAAGATTTTCTGGTCAGGGCAGATTTCTGATGGTGCTACACCAGTGGGGTGTTTGGATTATAATTATGTCCATACCTGTATTAACAGCGTGAAATGATTTTGAGCAAAATAGATTATGCCACAATGTCTCATGATATTATTGCTCTCGTATGTACATGTACACGTACATAGCAATACATGTACATTTCAATGATCAAACAAGCATGTTGCAGAGTTGAGTTTGTACATTCAAAATATATTTTAACACGTATTTCATCATAAATGTTCCATCATACCCTAAAACCGAGATGGAATTTTAAGGGAGGTTCTTTGTCGAGATATTGTACTTACAAGTTTTATCCAGGCATAATAGTTTTCATCAGACATTGTTGTACTGTGGATTTTGCCTATACATGTACTGAAAAGCATCTTTTGTCTTCCTGTTGTCCTGTGAAACATTTAAAACCGCAGGACTGGTATGAAAGTGTACTTGGTTAGCTTGTACAGTCATTTCATCACATTCAGACATCCTCTTTGGATTATCGATCATTATAGGGGCAGAAACCCAAGTTTTGATGTGCGGTTTGTGGTAACCAGTGGATCATGTGCATGTGATCATATTTCAAGTTCCTGCACGGTGACAGGAATAAAGACAGTTTGATTGTGTGAATGCTTTTTTTTTTTAAAGCAAATCAGTTAATGTGCACTCTGTATATCAATACTGCTAATCAATTTAATCGATAGAACATTGACTCATTAAGTAGTCCATATGGTACATGTACATTCCCTTGTCTTGCTATTGCAAGTTTGCACGAAAGTGATAACTGTGAGTGCAACATACTTGCTATAGTCCGATTGTTGATTTCCATTCTTCTTCCTACCCGGACAGGAAAAAAAAAAATCCTGCAATATCTTTTTGTTTTATCCAGGTATGGGTGGAGATGTGCTCTGCCCAGACCCAAACATCACTGCTCATAATTATTCTTCTGTCATCATGTACTGTAGCATCTAGAGCATCCAGAAATTGAAGGCGCTGGACTGCAGTTTTGCAGGACAATTTCTAGCGGGAGGTGAATGTGGATGATCATCTGTTTTTCAGCTCTTGTATTGTTATACACATGTTGTTTCTAATAAAAACTATTTTCATTACAATTCCGACGTTGTTTTGTGATCTGTGGGTTCATCATTACGTAGTACAACTACAAAGAATGTAAGGAAACCATGCAATTGCAGAGTTCAAACAAGTTTTGATTAGAGAATGGAAAAGAGCTGATAAGTCACATGCATATTTCCTGATACATGAACTCTGAGACCGTTTGCTGAAAATCTCATGATGGGGGGGGGGGGGGGGGGGGGGTACCTGAAGCAATGAAAAGAAGCACCTAATCAGAAAGATTACATGTACACTTTCTGGGCACTTCTGTAAATCATACTGTCCCTTATTTTCTACAGGAATGGCTCTTAACCCGTCCTTACGGGAACCTGATATACCAGGTTCCCAAGATGAAGGCAAGAGTGCCTACTTTCGTGGCCTAAATTCATGTTTCTTTGTGTTGTAATGCCCAGAAAAATGGGTTTGATAAAAAGATACATACACGTACATAGCGATCAAAGCTGAGCTCGAGTAGATTTCTGTGTTCGCTGACCCCAGTCATCCCAGTCAAGTGCCTGGTTTGTGTAGAACAAAAGAGCCTGTGATCCCTTCAGCGCAAGCTCTATTCATACCTCACACCCGATCGATATTTTCATTGTTTGATAGCACATGTAGTTGACTGTGGTAAGGGGATGCGTATACCGCTTGACTGCCTTCACACATGTGGATTACCAACCTGTTCGTTCTCTGTTGACGGGCAAAAAGAATCTCGTTTGGGGGCATTTTAAGGCACTCAGAGAATTGCGGAAGGAACGGGTTAACGTGTATGCAGTGATACTAAACCAGTGCCATAGAGGATACAATATGCAAAAGATAAATAGAAAAAAATATATATGGTACAGTAGATAGTGACACCTAATCAAAAGGAACATATCTTAATAAAAAACATATTACTTTTCAGGACATTTCTTTAAATCACCTAATACACAATCCACATTGCTGACCACAAATAGCAATTAATTACAATATCTCACTCTCGCCTCCTCAGTGTTGGCCGACTTAATGAAAGTAAATGCGAGAGTGTAGTTGAGACATCTCTACACATTGTCCTAGCCACAATGAACGTGAAAATGAAAGCTCAATTCAAAATGTTGCAAATTTACAAATACAGACTAGGAAGTGGTCGCATGGGAAAAGCAAGACGCTGTGTGTGTGTGTGTGTGTGTGTGTATGTGTGTGTGTGCAATATTACAAATACTTTCAAATAAAGATTACTGTAGATGGCAACACTTTCAACACCCACATAATACACGTTGGACTAGTGTGTTATGCATCTAAAAACAGAGAGGTGTAACAGGGCTGCCAATCTTCACAGATCACACTCCGGCAGATTCTTTGATGTTACAAGGATTGCATTAAGCAAAACATAATTTCTGTAGCATGAACATTTTCATAGTATACCTGCTATACATTTAGCAAGTCTAATTCTGTTCTTCTTCTTTTTTTTGTGAAATAAACTTCCCAACAATTTTGCAAGCACTGTTGGTTAAATTTGCAATTCATGACGCAAATCTCTCGTTTGAAGAGGCTACACCCCCGTAAATAATGCCAGTGTATATCTTGGCAGTCAATGACTTAAAAACCAAAGATATAAAACACCTGTTTTTTGACCCTGGCCTAATCTAAGCATCAGTCATCGCCACAGCGCCACAGGGGGGGGGGGGGGGGGGGGGGGGGGCACCGCGAGAGGAGGGGATTGTTTTGGTTTTGGCATGGGCTATGTAGCTCCTTCTTATTCCTGTATTTTCGTTATTTACGGGTCAATTTTTTTCGTTCGAAATGTAAAATGGATGACCATAGAATTTCTCAATAGAATATAAAATTGAAAACTTTAGAAAGGATAGAGAAAATTGAGTTCACTTTGAATGGTCTGCCACAGGCAGATGTCCTTATCATGCTCTAACGTAATATGACAGCTGCTGTAGTCATTAAATCCTGGCTTGGCCTCCAGGTTTGTCACGCCTGAGCAGAAAGTTAATTTGCAATGGACAAATACTTCGACTCCTAACTCTCAAACGAAGAATCGTTAGGGGGGTATAGCACCCCATCAGCTTCGTTAAAGTGGGGTCTCACCTCAAACGAGGGATTGACGGCATGTTTGGAGTACAGTACTGAATGGAGAAATATATGCGTACACGTCAAATCATGTCAGGATCAGAGTTAATAGTTTTTGGTGTTTTTAAATTCGCAAATAGCACCCTACTCGCAAAATTTGTGAAAATAAGATATTAGGCATATACAGTATTTTGTCAGGACATGTGATTTAAATTTTCATGGAGCCACCTCCAGAAGTCGTGGTGACGCTTTGCAGCTCTGTTGGTATAAGTGAGATTCTTCGAGTCTGTGGTAGAACAACCCATCTTTTATCTTCAGCATTGCGTAAATGAATGGCAGATGAGTACAAGTGTGGCAGTTATTACTGACACATCCACACAATACACACACACACACACAAAAACATACACACACACTTAAAAAAGGGTATTCTTTATTTGAATATTCAATATCAGGCTCATTTTTACCAGGGAGGTGAGAGGACCTGTTTTTACACACATATACACATATTGAATCATGCTCAGCAAATACAAAATCCATTCTGACAAAAGTTTTTGCCCTCCTTACCACTGAAACCTCTATCTGCATTTATATCAAAGTTGATTAAAATGTAACAACACCTGTAGACTCACCACAAGATTACTACAAGTACATTTTTCGCAGTATTTGAAATTGACTGAAAACCGAGATTGCAGCGCAGGAAAATCTTTTGCAAAGATATATATATATACATTTATGTTCCATGTCTGTATGTCTACCCAAAGAGAAACATAAACTTTGTCTTTTACACATAATTTCTCTCCCAGGCAGTTTGTAGTGACTGCACAGAGCAGGTTAATGATGGATATAAAGCCAGGCACTCCAGACAGATGTGAGAGCATCATATGCACACAAGCACACACACTCACAAATCATGAACAAGTTTCATCCAAAATCAACATCAAAACACCCCTAACCATTCCTCACCAGCAGAGCAAGACGACACATGACAGCGCAATAAAGAAACACGACAAGAGAATATTCTTTGACTGTTGATTCCATTTCACATGTTGTGTATCATACGATAATATTCAATTGCCCTAGGAAAAACCTGAAAATCTCCTTTTGCTGCTGGCCAACCATCATGGCAAGATAACCTCACTGATATCAGTAACAGGATTACAAATATATTGCTTTTGGGAATTCGTGGATGCATGCACATTGGTTCAAGGATGCAGGGTTTGCAAAAGAAGACTACAAATCCTTCACATACAAAATAATTAATCACACATCTATGAAGCAAATTTAAAAGGTATATATGATAGTTGGTTTTTGTTAGTAAAATTTTGTTCTTCTTCCCTCAACAGTATACCTGTACAATTAATGAGCACCGCATCCAAATCTGGAATGACACCCGAGCCGATGCAAGACATACAACGTAACTAAATCACCCTCGATACCTCTTCAAGGCAATCCATAAGTCAACTTACATGTTCCATTAATGCCACATTGTTTGCATTCTACAGAAAGAAAAAAATGGAGTAAAATCATAAGTACAGTATTTCAAACATTTGTGTACAATTACACATCAATCATAATAACTGTCACTTTTCAGCTATTTCAGTAAATTTGCATAAAGAAACAATACCACATTGTATATGTTAAAACATATCAGGCAGAAATACGCAAGACTGAAATGGGAGTTTCTCTTCTCTACCTTCATAATTCAGATGATAGTTAAACCCGTTTTGAAGACTGGCATTCATAAAATGCAAACAAGCAAGCTGATATAAAAAACAAGGAATACAGTCAAACTCAGACAGGTAGGTGTACCAGAACGCAAATATGATATGGTGTCAAAATAAAGTAGCTGTACAAAACTGCTACAGCAATGACGGGTATGATTACAACATCTCAACATACAGACCATGGCCATGACTGAAGGCAATTGCACAAACGGCTGCCACAGTTTCCATAATTAAACTGGAGACTAGTAATCTGAGCCATGTCTAGGATAGCATGCTGTCATTAACTGATTAAAACGTGAAGTGCGTCTTACAAACTATACGAGTTGAAAAGGGAACAACGCATCTAGGTTGCTGCAATTACGGCTTTACACAGAAAAGCTTCTCACACATACACCCAAAGAGATCATGTAATGGAGGGTAAGCAGGTGAACCGGGGGGAATTATGCTTCCATAACGGGTCAGACCGACTAACGTCATATTTCAAGTAATGCCGTAAGCCTACTGGAGCTAGCAGAGTCAATTTTCTGCACCTACATTAGAGCTAGCATAGTCAATCTATATGCACCCACGTTACAGCTGCTTGAGCTGGCATAGTCATTTTTTGTGCACCCATGTTATACAATCAGATGGGAAGATCTTGTAGATACAGTGTATAACCATCAACACACATTCAGATTTAATTGCCATTTTATCAAGAGACAGAAATGATTTTTTTTTTTGAACATAAATCATAATTTAGGGGCAAGAGATAATAAACATATTCTCTCATTTCTACTATTTTTGTTAAAATAACAGAAAACTAAACTATAAATAATATGAATTCGCTTCTAGAGGCGGTTTCCACAGAAATTTGAATATAAACTCACTTTATTCCATAATGAACACTCCTTTTGGAGACAATAATTTTCACAGCACTTCTCAAATATTACTGATTTTCTTTAGACTATTTCCATGAATATACACCTAATTTGAAATAGGATACAAGCAATTAATCAATATACATGTACAACAAATTTATCCCATGAAAATTCCTTCATTCTGCTTTCCTCACAACCTCCATAACATGAAGGTCAAAATCACGCCTTGGTACTATTTCTGTAGATGATGACATCACCAAAAGCTCTTGTGAGTTGCTCACTCTCCAACCTTCGGATTTTGAGTAGATGATAAAGTTCTGCAGCACTACCGATTACACCATAGAATCCAACACACATCTGACACAAGTATAACTAAACTAGCACTGGCAACCAAATCAGCCCATGCCATGTATACATTACAAAACAACAGACGGCAATCATCATTTACCGACGCCTTCCATCTCAAAAAAAGTCACAAATGCAGCACATGAATTTGTTAGTTTAACATCAAATAGATGGCTCTGCTATTATATATCTATACACACTCTTTGGAGTCGGCTTTCACTGTTTACTGCTTATGCAATCATATCTCCTATCACAATATTTCAGTTCATTGGTTTTTTTTTTTTTTTCTGATCATTTGATACGTGAATACTTTGATTGCAAGTTGAGCAAGACTGACAACAGATTGCCTGCTAGTTTCTGTCATATACTGTCAGAGATGACGTTGGTATTCACTTCACACAACATAGCCAGCTGCTGTAGGTGATGCTGTAAAGAAAGAACGCAATACTTACAACACACACAACTTGGAGGACATTGTAGAAACGAAAATGAAAGAATAAATATGGCAAGTGCAAGAAATGCACAAAAACTCTTGAGAAGACTGCTTAAACAGTCTTCATTAAAAAAAAAAATGCATACAACCAAAGTATAATATGAATTTATGATGCTGTGACAAAAACAATAACATTATTTGATGCTTCCCTTATAGTGTCTCTCGTTGACAAATTTACTGTATAAGCCGTTATTTTCATGAGGGTTTAATGTTCGTAAATTTTGCCAAACGATGTTGGACTGCGAATATAACAACACGCGAAATGTCACCATACACTGGGAAAATAATGCACTTGTGATACCCTCGGTGTCAAATCGCGAAAACAACATCTCGCAAAAATGTCTGTGACCTCCTCATTCGTGAAAATGTCTGTACGCGAAAAATAACAGCTTATACAGTATCTTGGGAATGATGTCTAATATATTTCAGGAATACAACCTGTTATTTTCCCCTTAAAGCATCGTCAATACAGTCTTACTATTCAGCTCCAACTACATACTTCATTCCTTTCTACCATACACTCAAACATTGTACAGTCCTCATATCTTTTGTGTTACATGATTGCAAGCAGCAATCACCAACAGTCATCAAACAATGCCATTTGTATGTTTCCTATTGATTCTCTGAACACTGTAAAAACATATGTGGCTCACTCCACCTGCTTGTATTGAAAAATGTTATCTTTGTTACACAATCCAATGTTGGGCTCATTAATGCAATTTTTATGTCAATGGCTGCCAACAATCACATTTCCTTTGAATCGAGGGAGATTCTGGAGAACAATTAGGTAGATACTTGTGTGATATATACATCTAACAGGCCAAAAGGATGAAATGATTTCTGAATAAGGGAGGCTGTTATATTCTCTGGTAAGGACATGGAGAAAAAATAAAATCTGATCTTTCATGTACGCTTCTGCAGAATCAGGGATACTTTGTAGATCTGTATGTATAAAGAGTACACACAGCTTTAAGTGAAGACAAATATAAAACAAACACCCAAAATTTACTGCTTATCCTCCCTTTATTACCCTTCAGGAGATTTTGTTATATTCTGGCTATGTTGATTTCCCAATAAAACTCTACATTTACTATTATATACACATTATAAAAATATGAAGTCATCAAATACATCCACGGAATACACAGTTTTGCAACATTCTGCGACCAGGTCAATACTGGTAAACAAGGAAGAGAGTATTACGACACCTCTACAAATTTGGATCTTGCTATATTAATAAAATATGGAAAAGAAAAGCATCATCATTTTCCCTGACATAAACACAGTTTACCCAAGCCTCAATGAAAATGTGTGTCTTCTACCATCAGACCCCACCCCCCCCCCCCAAAAAAGGAACAAATTCTGTTGGCGATACCCCAGTTCCGAGAATATGGTATCCTTAAAAATCATGTGAGAAAGGAAAAATGCAGCAGACTTCGAATACATGGTTACATCTAAGGTTACCGGCACTCTTAACACAAATTAAATTTTCATGTGGTTGTTGCCCTCAGAACACAGATGTTGTGTGTAGACTTCGCAACAAAACGTTAAAGGTGTGATTATGCAATGATCTCCACTTTGTGGACCAACTTATCTCGTCTAACAATCAAGACTGCAAATTAATTCAGGATGCCATGCAACGTGGTAATATAAGATAAACTATGGCATATTACTGTGAGTTCTGTGCTTCTGTTTCATTCAAAACATAGATAACATAGAATCTTACTATATCTCATTACCCTCCCTGCAGCAAGGACCCCATTCACATATCATAAAACTTCTTCTTATTTGCAGTGCTTGCTTCTACTATTGCAGATACATCTGGCTATTTGCCGTGCAAGCTGTAATGACCACAAGTCATAAATACTGTACATCTTACAGCACATCAAAAGTACAGTCTCTGATGTACATGTACACCTGACAGACTTTGTATTGTACTGAAACATCTACTACCATACTCTATATATGGGTATGGATGAATTGTGTTTGGTACAGCAAATTTCCCTGTAGACCTGCACTCAATATAGCGGAGTGCTACATACAGTACACCCTCACTGAAAAATAAATCTTGTTATACAGGTGCAGGGCTACGGTGTAACTTTCTCCCTGATAATTTACACAAGCTTCAGCATTTATCATCGCAATGAAGGCACAACCCCCACCCTAATTTCCCCCTCATCTTTATCCCTTCTTGCGAATGAAAAATGTTGAAACTGTGGTAGAATACAGAAATTGTTGATATCATGGTATATTCAAATTTCTAGTGAAAACAGTCAATTCACTCTGATGTATAACATATCACACTGTAAGTTTTGTTTAAGCGAAATACAGAGAAATGTGGAAAAAACATTTCTCTACGCCTTTTGGGGTAGCTTTTAAACACTAAAATACTTCATAAATGCTTTTTATTTTTATTATTCTATTTAACACAGACAGTAGACAGAATTCTCTATGAATTTGCCATTTCAATGTTTAATATGGTTGTTTCTAAAGAAAACATAACGGTTTGGGAAAGATGCTTCCGTCATGATTCTGCACAAAGACAAGGGTTTGTTTGAGTAAAATATGCAGCACTAGTGACAGTTCTTCAAGATTCAATTGCACCATAGCCCCACACCTGAACATGCAAAGTGCATTCCGTGCAGTCTGCAAGAACCGATTGTCACTCAGTCATGGGAAAATAGTGACTATACCATTAGTGACACTGAATGACTCACAACTCATTTCACCTCTCTGCATCTATGTCACAAAATGATGCTGTTACTATGGCAACCATTTGGGGTCACTGTCTCAATGGGCAGAGATGCTCTCTATGGTGAGCTGCAGCTGACATGTGAAAGGCCTGGTGCCATCGAGGCAGGCCACAGGCCTCTGAACACTTGCAGCATCCCTCAGATCGCCATGGCAACGGACGGACTACGACGAACTCTTCCCCGCCTCGGCCTCGTCGGTTTTCTCCGCCATGATGAGCTTCTCCTCCCGCTCCATGTCCTTCTCGAGTTCCTCCATGATCTCCTCCCGACAGAGGAGGTCCATGACCTCTCCTATCTGCCTCGTGTTCAGAGCGATGTCTTCCTTGGCGATAGTCTCTATCACCTACAGGAAAAACACAGTTGACAACATCTCTTTACATGTACACTGTGGTAGTATTAAGTATCCTTTAGAATACTGTATACGCCCTATATTCAGCAGTCTTATTTTTTGCAAATTGGGACTTCCTGACAATTTCTGTGAGTGGTTAAATTCACGATCGTGGAGTACAGCACTGAATGGAGAAATGTATGCATGCACATCATATTCATGTTCGCATGGTTTTGAATTTGAGTCTAGCACCTGACTCACTAAATTCGTAAAAATAAATATCTCACAAAATATATGACATATAACAGTACAATTGGGTAAATTAAGAGACACAACACTCAACACATAACATTTATTTCAGTTATAATTGACAACATGTACAGTGTAGAGACGAAAAAAAAAAAAGTCTTTCAGGTACAAGAAAACACACTGAAACAAAAACATTCACCAAACTTTGGGATATACTTGAAATTATACATAGATTTTGTTAATATTCATCAATATGTTAATAACAATCTTTACAGCAAGTAAGTTTTGTATGTCCCCTTAAAGCCATATCTATCTCTGACATATAAACTACTATCTCAATCATGACAGCCCTTAAATATTACACTCTGTGTTTACAAAAGCTTCACCTTCTTATGTAATCACTTTAAGCATTCTCAACCATACCCAGTCAACACAGAAGTCCAAATTTTATGAGAACACATATTTGAATAGAAAATAGACATGACAATGACAAATGACTTTTAACCCGTTCAAGACAAGTCCTAAGAACACTCTGGCAAGTGTCTATGAGAAATGCGTGTTACAGCAAAATCAGTGCATCCTCAACAGGTTAAAATTCCACAATTTTCACAACAGACATAGATCCTCAGTTTGCAATGAATAGAATTTCCAGAAGACAATTTTTTTCTCTCTGGGGTTACACCAACCTTGAGGACATCTTGCAGTTGAATAGCACCATCATGGTCTTCGTCCAGGACATCGGCAATCCGCTCTAGCTTCTCCTCATCGGAAACCTTGCCAAACTTTCGCATGGCATCCAGCAGCTCCTCAACGCGGATCATATTTTTCCTGGATGTGTACATTATCAATGGAAGACGAAGAGAACAAGAATTTGAGGGTGGTTTCCCTAATTTACGAGGCATCACTGCCAGATGGATTTTATGCGGCAGGAGAAGCGGGAGTAGAGTTGCAGTGTTATAGCAAAGGAAACTGTGCTAGATAGTTAATATGTACATTCCCAATTAAGATTTACATTTGGACATTGAAGAAGTAAACTTTGTTCCTGGATACATACTCCACTATGCTGCACTACAGATTCCATCCTTTCTAGGCAATATCAAAGACAACCAAAGTTACACCAGCTTGCATCATTCATATACTGTAAAACTCAATATTTTCGCAGCATGGTATTTTTGCAAATTGGAGCCGACGGCCTTTTTTGCGGCATGAAATTTTCGCGAGTTGCCTCAAACATTCAATGCATATAGTGTAGACAAGAACTTTCGCGTGCATTTCAATTTCACGAATCTTGGCTCTCGCGAAATTCACGAAATTAAAATGCACATGAACATTCCTCATTTTACAGTATTATGAAATTCTACAAAACAAACAAACAAAATCTTTGGTTTTTGTTGTCTGTATCACTCAAAAGCATATTTCAGTTTTGCTATATCACTTTTTTTTTTGGGGGGGGGGGGCAGAGGTTGAGAGAATTTTGAGATGTGCTCACAAAGAAATTTGTAAACTTTCTTGAAAAACAAACATTGTAAGAGACACAAGCAAAAATTAAATTTCCCAAATGGGTACTAGAAGTATTTCCTTGTTCCAGAAGAATACATTTCTCAAGTGTGATAACACTTTATACATGGCTTGATATCAGCTGTCGAATAAGGGAATGAAGGAATGAGAGGATTACTTTTTCTTGGAGATGCTCTGCTGCATCTTGGCCTCGAGGGCATCCCTCTCTTCCTCCGATGAGTCGGCATCATCCAGCTCTTTCTTCCTGGCCTCCAGGTCTTCCTGGAGCATGGAGTGCTCCTCATGGAGTGTCTCTCTCTGGGTCTCCAGCTGGGACACGATGCTCTCCAGACGGTTCATCATACGACCCACCTAAAGCACACAAGAAGCGTAACTTTTCAACTCTATGTGTGCTACATTAAAGGTACTGCTTATCTTTGGTAGCAGTGATTTAAAAAATGTTCAAAATATCACATATGACGCATATGTATATCACAAAACATCCTACCATATGAAATTTTTGGAATAAAGCCTAAAATATAAGGAGATATCAGTATTTTCCTCAATAAACCGTAACTGAAGATGGTTTAGTTTGGACACATTCTTACAATAACTATTGTTCACAATTTGTATATATTTAACAATACTTAACAACAATTGCACATATTCAAATATTTACAGTGGTTATTTGCATCCCTTACTCACATTTTATGACTATTTTAAAGGACTACTGCTGGGTTTTTGTTTCATCTGCAAATGATCAATTATGCCTTTAATCTCTCATCCATAGCCGTGTGTTTAAATTTGGGAGCATTTGACTCACTGGCACAGAAAGGGATAATAATTATTTGTAATACACATATTCTGTCAGTTAGGGTGCATGTGTACAGTACATGCATTTAAAATTCTTCTTATCACATATCAGTTACAGTCTAAACATTTATTCGATTCATGCTGTAGATACAAACAGCTTTATTGGTATATCTTTGCTGCCAAGAATGATAATCATATTGACTAGATTTAAACTGCTTTAATTTGAATGTCTCAATAAGCAGTCTTATGCAAATATGCCTTTTCAATGAAATGCTTCAGTACTTTGGTAAGTTTTGTGTGTGTGTTTAAAAAGCCACAAAACAAATTCATAATGAATGCTTTTGTGCATTTTGTCATACATGATGTAATATTGGAAGCCTTTCTTTAATGCCATTTCTGTAATAAGACAAGCATTTACCTGTTTGCCGAGTCGCACTGAAGACTTGGACTCCATCAGGACTGGCATGTCCAGTTCTTCCGTCTCACGTTTCAAGTCTTCCAAATCCTGGTCAAGTGTTAATAAAGACCCAAAAAAGACAATGAGAGAATGCACAGAAACTATATATACAGATGTTCAACAGAAAATTCAAGGTCAATAAAAACAATCACTGAAAGGATGTCCTTGATTAACGAAGCAACAAGACAATAATTGCTGCTGCATACACCCTTCCGCTCAGCTTCAATCTAATATAGCATTTCTCATAACGCCTCTCACTACACAGGCCCACACAATGACTTACATGTAGTCCCCAAAGTTGCCTGAGAGTTTAAAGATGCAATAACCATTCAATACAGCATTACTCTGAATGGCTTTCCACTGCAAAGGCTTACACAAAAACTTTGTCACCCAAAATTGCCTGAGAGTTACAAAAAGAAATGACACCCCACCCTACCAACAAACACACATAAAAATGCTAACACCAAAAGTGAAAATATCACATATTTCATTTGTAGCCCTACATGGACAAACATACCATGGACAATTTGGTTTGGTTTCCTTTCTGAACCTCCCTGCAGACCCTTTACCCTTTCATCCATTCATTCAGAGTAGACCACAGATGGTTCTCACCTCCTTGTACTCTTCCACATCCTCTTTCAGTTCCTCCAGATCTTCCTTCTCCTCAAAGAGGGCGTCCTTCTCCTTTGCGATCTCCGTCAAGACTTCACCCAAGTCCGCCAGGTCCTCTTTGGTTACCTGCAGACAGTGATGCAATCATCCACACAGTCCATTAAGTAACCCAAAGTCTTTAAAAGATAGCAACAAAATTTAAACCAACAATGGAACCTACAAATTATAAAAGTAATACAAAATGTGGTCTTTCATAGGATCTTTTTAATGACATACACTTTAACAGAAAAAAAAAAAAAATCTTTTTGATACATAATACAGTTAAGCACTGCATCCACATGCTTAAACAAAGGGAATAACACACTAGCTTGTCCTTATAAACCCTGCTTCTGTACTTGGAAATCACGCGCATTTTTTATTCTATCCAGTGTCATCTATTATCACACAATATATTTGTACACGTATGCATGTATCCTATACTATAATACTCGAAGTTGTTGTTGTTGTCGCGGCCTTATGTATTTCCTGTTTTATTTCGGCGTTGCTGGTTTCTCTATCTCCTCCCGAGCCGTCAGCTCCGGGCAGTTGCGACCGGTGCCGTCGGCCGCAGGAGAGTATCCTACATCGAATGGCGTGGGTTTCGTCCCCTCTCCGCCTCCGTGTCGACGTCGAGGACGAAAAAGAAAAATTAATTAGCTACATGCATAATGCATTTTTGTGCGTGACGAAAGAGCCGAGCGTTTCAATATTCACAGAACCTGCGCTGGCCTCCTGCTTTCTCGATCTTCCATCTTTTAGCTTGCAGAGACACTGGGGGATACTAAAGATGATGGTGCAGCGAAATCTCTGACATCTTCCGGCGGACGCGCACGCACACACACAATGTACCTCGCAGAACTCTATACACACTCTACACTGTGTGTATATAGTTCTGTGATGTACCTTTGCCTCCGCCTGTTACGTGTACTGAATGTATTGACGATGGTTTCACGAATCTGTGTGTGCGTGACATGGACTACAAGGGCATTTACGTACAGTTCGCCATTATTGGCGTCCCCAAATGAAAACAACGAACGTTGGTTATGTAATTGTATTTTGCACAACTGCAGAATACTATATGCAGCTCAGGTACGTCATTTAGTTTGCTCGCCGTTTGCTCTCAAGTCCGGTGTCATTGTACGCAGACTGTTTAGGACGCGGCTAAATATATTTGCCGATCGTACCCTTACATATCAGATTACACGCGCAGCTGTGTCCATTCGTTTACTGCAGAGCTGCTGTAATCATACATATTCATAAGATGAGCGGACGTAGAGGAAAACCTCGCTTTGCCGACCGCCTATTTTTAAAATTGCAAGTGGAAATAGAATGTGTGGTTCTATGGTCTATCAAACCAAGTTTTGGTGACAAAAAAAGAGGGAGCAAATGAAGACGAATGCAGTGATGTATTCTTCTTTCTTCCATAACATGGGAAAAATATTAAAGAAAAAAAAATACGAGGTCGTGAGAACCTACTCCCACGGGTGCCTATTAAACCTGATGACTATGATCTCCCCCTCCCCAAATAATAACAATGATGATAATAATAATAATAATAATAATAATAATAATAATAATAATAATAATAATAATAATGATAAGGATAATGATAATAATGATATAATAATAACAATAATAGGAGCAATAATTGTAGGCCTAATATTAATTATGATAATGTACAATCTGAAGCAGATGTAGTTCTATATTGATATGATATATCAAGCCAAGTTTTGGTGATTAAAAACAACAAGGAGGGAGCAAAATTATGAAGACGAAAATATCTTATTTTTCTCTCATAACGTGGGGAAAGGAAACATGAAAAAAAAAAACACAAAACAAACCGAGGCCTTGAGACCAGCCGTGGATTCCCGCGGGTGCCCGCGTGGATGCAAGAGCAGGGGGTAATCAAAGTCATAGTGTTAATATCTTCCCGTTTCAACGGGAACAACCTGTGGGCAGAACTTTCGGGGAATCTCATTTGCGTTTTTGGTAATTTTTCCCTGAATGTTTTTGTTTTTTGCCCTGCGGAGGTGGAAATGTGTGTGTGCGTGAAGGGGGGGGGGGGGGGGGGGAGGGGTGAGGGGCAACAAGACAACTGTTGGACTTCAACGGGTGCAAATAACCCCTCGAAACTCAAGTTCTATAATAAAAGCAAGTAGTGGCGGGAATGATCCCTACCAATGGACCGGATCGCCTGGCATATACTACAAAAATGTATTATAAAATTTCTGGGAAGGGTGGTCATTTAGAAGACAGCACAATTAACGAAAGAATGAGAAGACTTTTCTTTTTGTTTCTTCAATAAAAATGTGCAAAATCGTATTATGAGAAAAAAAAATAAAACCCCTCAGACCCGTGGATTTCCACGGGTGCTGCTAGTTCAGTGCATAAAAGTGGAAAACAAATCAATATTCCAGCAATATCTACATATTAATGACTACTATATTGAAAGGGACAGAAACTAAGTCAATCATGATGAAAAAATAAGCACAATCTCTGTCTATTCACTAAATCATTGAGTCAACAATAATTACAAAAATGGACATATCACAGCTTGTTTTGTGAAAACTAAATCAATGAATGAATATGTTCTTAAGTCAAATCCTTCATGGAATCATGGTAGATGTGCTGCAGAAGATGAGGTGGGCACAAAAAGTGAACTAACCTGTTCATCAACTGTCGGAGCAGTGTCCTGAATTATTGGTGCTGTGTCCACCATTGTTTCTGCCAGAATTACCTTCTCAGCTTCAAGCTTCTCTGCTTCAGCCTAACATACCAAAAAACAACCAAACAAACACACAGAAATCATTTAATTCTTGTAATGCTAACTTTTCTTCCTTTGTGTTGACAGTAGAAGATGTTAAGAAATCAGAAATGGACACTACAAGAAAATTGCTGTCATATAATGCAACTGACACAATTTGCATGTTTTATTCATCTTGCATTTTTTTAAAAAGACAATGGATCTGCTCTGTTGCAAAAGATATGCCCTAACCAACATACTAGTACACTGTACTTGGTAGATCTTGTAGAGAGGACAGCACAGAGACGACCAAAATATCATTTTTTTTTAAAATTTGCATTAAGGAAATAACTTTTCTCTGTCTCAGTTGTTTCCTAATAATGTAAACTCGACGTCGAGATATAATTTCCCATCGTCTTTTCTTCAGGAAAAAAAGTGGAATCACTGACTGTTCATGTAAAAGGAAAGTATAACAAAATACTTTCACAACCAGTGTTAAAGTCACACAAAACAACAGGCACTGAAAGGAATCCATAGGAATGCCATGTTGAATGATTGCACCTTTCTGATTTTGTGGTTTTATTGCCACTTGGTCTACAATCAGATGGTCTACTTCCAAGTTTGTCTCACACCACTACAGCTAAACTCACTTGGTCTACTAACAATTTTGTCCAATGCCTGTTTGTTCTACAGTGTACTTCTCACTTGGTCTAATGCCCAGTTTGGCTAATTTTTGTTTCGTTTATTGACCAGATGGCCTAATTGCAATTTTTTCTCCATGGATTTTTGTCCCCATTTTGTCTAATAAACTGTGGGTATTAGACAAAATGGGCATAGCCCATCTGGAAGTAGACCAACTGGTAAAGAGGCTAAGTGGCAATTGGACTACTGGTTGTAAGATGAAACAGGATTAGACCAAGTGGGTTGAGACTAAATGGCTAGTAGACAAAGTGGGAGTAGGCCATGCGATAGATCACCAATTCTATGAACAAGAAACTCTCGATGGAGATGATTCTTGGTATGTCAACTGGCTGCATTGTTCCACTATCATATTTTCCCTCCTCCACACTGACCTTCTTTCTCTCCTGCTCCTGTAACTCCATCTCCTCCCGCAGCTTCTTCTCCTCCTTCTCCTTCTTGATCTGTTCTTCCTCCTTCTTGGCAATCTTCAGCCGCTCCGTGTTGTCAATCTTGCTTCCCTCCATCTCGGCCAGCTTAACCTTGGCCTCATCAGCCTACATACCGAAAACAGAAGATGAAAGAGTGAAGTTAACAAAACCGGGGCTCAACACTAACTTTTTTGGCTCTAGCGGCCCGTTTTGGCCTCTAAAATCTTCAAATTTGAACTTACGGTTGTCTGAAAAAAGAAATGTAGTGGGAGAAAATAAAAGGATATAAACAAATTCATTTGGAATTTAAGATGCGCGATCGGGCCACCAAAAGATAGCCTCTTTGGAATTTTTGTGGTCCAACATTAATTTTTTCTGGCACCGGGCCACCGCTAATGACATGCCCTGAGAACAGGGTGAAGAGAATCACTTTGAATGTACAGTTGTAATTTGTATTCCTCTATGGTATGTCAATGTACTGTTATATATGGAACAATTGGTGCCATCTTATAGTTATCGTGGTTTGCATATTGTCAACAAACATGACTATGCAACAAGATGAGGGTGCGCTTACCGTTTCTGGTGGAAGGGAGGCAATAGTAGCCTGGAGTTGGTCCTCAGTGGACAGGTGTTCTGGGAGGTAGAGGGCCCTTGAGAGCAGCAGCAGGGACGTGGGGATCTGCTCATCGATATGCAGCTCTAGCCACTGGAAAGACAAGTAAGTATGTTTTTTATTAAACATTTCCATCGAGATGAAGGCACTCTTGATAAGGAACACAAGCAGAAAAAGAAAATCCACGACTGTAATCACAAAGCAGGAGGGCGGTAGTTTACACTCTATTCTTTCAGAAAGAAAAAACACACAAATATTCAAACAAAATGTTTTTATGATTGTGCAATCACAATGGGAATCAAAAGCTAATGAGTAAAGAGGAGAAAAATTATATTCAAATGCGAACAAGAGTGACTTGTGCAGTCCCACCACCACATTAAGTTTTGGTCTTACTTCATCCCATTTACACAATACAATATAATCATACAAATGAATCTTTTTTTTTCTAATTCAAATGTACACAACAGAAAATAAATCAGACATTTCATGCCCATTGTTACACAAATATAAACTGAGCAATTTATTGAATTTTATGAATATGCAACATATCAAGGCGAAACATTGAATGAAATAATATAGTTACATAACTTGATAGATAAATAACAAAGAACAAGATTGAATGGCAGTGACGGTGATACAATGTAGCTAGAGTGGTAGTGAGACATGTTTGCAGTGTACACTGTATATCATCAAGCTTCGAGTAACACTGTCCGGGGAATTATCATTCCTTCACACTTCAGATCATGTCCCACATTATTTACAAAAGTGTCATCTCGTTCTTCCTCTCATGTCTAATGACTGGCACAAAATACCAGGTTTACAACACGAAAAATGTAAGCAACCATCAACATTCATTTGATTATGAATCAATAGCATGTAAGATCAGAAGAAGCCAAGTGATAGTCAAGTTGTCACATTACAAATTACATCGAATGAAATCAAATTACCTGTTCCAGCTGAGACTTCAGTCTCTCCTTGGGTACCCCCAGAGCCCTCATCCCCCTGGCTTGGCAAGCAACCTGAAGCTCAGCCTCTGTCAGGGAGTCAACACCTTCCTTCTTGATCATCTGTGGCAGGGTAAGACAAGGGGATGCTGATTTTATTCCAAATCTTCAGTACTAAAACAACTTAGCGTAGGAATCATCTTTTTTTTTCTTCTTTCTTTTCTACCTTACAAATCAAAATGTCTTACTTCACATATAAGTACATTGTGTTAATGAGGTAACTCTCTTAGGAACTTAAACTGGTCGCAGGAATACATGTAAGCTCCTACAAAATAACAGCATAGAGCTGATAGTTTGTTCCCACAAGAGGTCACTTGATCAAAAGATGCAAACCCAGATCCTAATTGTCATCATTGTGAACATTGAGAAAGCATACAAAGGAAGTCCACAACCTTTCATAGAACTGAACAAGACATTGTTTGTTTTTTTTTTCTTTCCTTTCTTCGGTATGTATAGCTGTCGACAGTTGAGTTGACGTGACTTCTCATGTCAGCCACATTTCCAATTTTGTCAGCTTTTGGTAAATCTGTGATTGGCAAATTCACAACTTTTTTTTTTATAGAAAAAGGAACTGAAAAACTTGTTTATACTTCATTAGTACCAGTAAGCTATCAACAAATTCTTTGCTATTTGGACAAGCAGTCACTGCTTTATAAATTCCAACACATACAATCCAACAGTCAGCTGCAAATCTCATAGTTTGAAAAGAAATGTGTTGACACACATTTCTAATTTGCATAATCTCATTTGATTTCCAGTTGGATCCTGTATCATGTTCAAGATAAATGTGCTGATGTAAAAGTATCTTCATGGTGCGGCACCAGTCAATCTTCAACCCGCAAATTCACACTTACCAATGGGTATACACCAAATGGTAACCCTATGAATTTTCATGTAATAAATCTAATGTATCGTTATTTCTAAGCTTTCCGATTTATAAGTGAAAACATAAAGACTGTATGGTGTTCGCTTTTATGCTAACAAGAAGTTACATTTACTTTTGCTGAACATTGTATATTTCCCAACAACAATCAAAACTTCACAAGCACAAGCCACTTTTAACACTCAGCATAGTAACCTTGACAGTCCTCTTACACTTGCAAAAAATGGTTATTCTGAATTATTCACAATACAATGACAAAATACTTGTAAGCACAGCCAGCACAGCCAGCTCTGCACCACCCAGACCACTGTTATCGGTATGTTTTTGTCAGCAGTGCCAGTCAACACTAGCTGACCTTTTATGAGCTAGCCACACCTGCCAGACTAAAACATCATGTGAGCTCGCGGAGCAAAACTACAAAGAAACCATTAATCCATAACATTCCCTTTGTGTAAAGACAGTGGGGCGAAACACACTCCTGTGCATGCCTCTTTTGACTGCAAAGGATTACGGGATGTTCAGCACAGTACTGAATAATCACAGACACCCGCTCGGGTGGAACCAAAACTTTTTAACTCATTCAGGAAATTCATAGGGCGTATAGCATAAATATGTGGCACTTGTGAAATGAAAGTATATCTAGCACAATCATGGAGAAAAGGGTAACTGATCAATAATGAGTTGAGAAAAAACAGGAAATGTTATTAACAATTATTAGACTGAGGTTCAACAGTCCCATGCTATAAACCTGAGCTTTGACTCAATCCTGATATCTATCACAAACACTTTGCTGCCAGCAAAATGTATCAGACAGACATAAACCCATAGCTTGCAACATAATTCTGACTTTCCTTTTTACCCATCTTTGCAAATGGTTGGCAAATTGGTGGTACGTTGATTCTACCTGAATTACCACACAATACCTTTAAATGCCCTCCTACAATGTATGATGGCTTTTTTACTGTGAGTATACATAACCATTAAAGAAGAGTGTATTTAAATCTGCCTCAAAAAAGAAAAATCCTTCAAGGGTAAACTTGAGGAAATACGCTACTACGACTTCTGAGGAGGCACACCATACTTTCATATGGACAATCTTCTTCTTATTTTCTTCCTTTCGTCTGAATAGACTGCTCTAAAATGACTTCAAACTTTGCCTGTGACTGCCCACACATGGCATTAACCAAAGCACACAATTCAAGCTCACCAATTCATTATCAGAACTAGAAATGTCGCTATGGCGACTGGTATGCCTCCGCCATAATGCATGATTCTCCTAATAGGTCTAGATAGTACATGTGGACAATGTGTGATTACATTTTCACAAACTTGGCAAAATATTAAAATGACAAGTTTGTCACAAATGTGTTGAATGTTCACATTCCTTGACCTAGGTTTAATTGGATAAATAGGAGAGCATGTATTTGGGATTTAAGGACTTTAACTTGACTTTGACAAATTCATATGTTTATGCATTGAGTAATTTTCAAGGTATGGAGAAAAAGTGCAATTTCTGTATTGAATAGTAAATTGTTACCAGTTTCGTCTGGCCTTTGACCCTAAAATTCATAAGATAATCACTGTCAGGCAGAACATGCATAAATACAATAGATGTAGTATGTTTCAAGATAACTTGAGCCACTTCCGAGATATGGAGGAAAAAAATCAGTTCAGCACTTTCACTTGATCTTTGACCTTTTGACCTTTGAGGCAGAAACAAAAGAAAAAAAAAACTTTCCAGAGAATCTCTATTAGGTTATACAAGCATACACCAAGTGTTGCATAAACATGAAGGAAATAATAAAATTTTGAAGTGTTGCCCTTGACCTTTGACCCCAGACCTTTGACCCCATGAATCCTAAATTCTCTAGATAATCACTGCCAGTCAGTACATGTATATATACTATGTTCCATGAAGATACCTTGAACAATTTCCAAGGTACAGGGAAAATGGAGTTTTAATATTTTACTTGACCTTTTGACCTTTGACCTTTGACCTCATGACCCAAACTTTCACCAGAGAATCTTAATTGGGTAATACAAGTATACAATAAGTTTCATGAAAATATCTTCAGGCATTGCACAGATATGGTGAAAATAGTAAAATTTTATGTATTTGACCTTGACCTTTGACCTTAAGCATGTGCACCCAAAAGTTGATAGGCACAACCTCACCCCCTAATACACATACGTGCCAAGTTTCATTAGGATACCTCAAAAGGTTTTGATAGTTACCTTGTCCACAAAATTCATTACGGACGGACGGAAGGACGGACGGACGGACAACCCGAAAACATAATGCCTCCGGCACCACTTCGTGGCGGAGGCATAAAAAGAAAATGGCACAATTTACTGCCCCACATCTGCATGAATATATCAAGCATTTGACACAATCTAAACAGCCTGGCACTGCTGTTGAATAGGGCTGGTGAGGTATGGGCCTACCTTATCGTCAGCCATCAGGGACCTGAGCTGCATCCTGAGTTGGAAGCGGAGAAAGTTGTTGGTTCCGATGGTCTGCAGCCGAAGCAGACTGTTGAGGGCTCTCAGCTGGTCTCGAGACAGATTATCCAGCGTCAGCTCGTCTTCAAAGAGCTTGGAGAACTTCAAAATTTCCTCGTTACTGGCTTGATCGCCGGTGTCCCTAATCTGTGACAGACATGACAGCAGTCACAAAATATGAAAAATTTGCTGTCTGCCAATGCAATACTGTAAACACTGACACTTTTGCGGTGCATTAATTTTCACATATTACACATTACTTTTGGCTAGCATGAATCCCCAAACCCACAAGAATAGCTTTACAATTTTGTCTACACATTCTAAATGGGTTGACAATTGCGCACCGCAAATTCAAGAACCTGTGAATATGTTTTTGTGCCACTCAGCACGAAAAATTAATTGCATGAAAAAATCAACGTTTACAGTATTACGACATCAGATGTCGGCTCATCTTCAAAGAGCTTTGAGAACTTCAAAATTTCTATTATACAATCAGTCACAAAATATGCAATATTAGCTGTCTGTCTACATCTACAGTTCTGAAAAATCTGCTCTGAGAAGTCCACATAGTACGGTCTTTCCCATGCACACTTAAAGGGATCGTATAGTTTTGGTTGAGACCTAATTTCAGGTTTCTAACATTTTTTGGTGAGATAATGAGAAACCTCTTATGAAATATGAAAGAGCATGTAATTCCATGAGGAATTCAACGTTCATTTGATGAAAATTGGTTTTGAAATGGCGGAGATATCCAAAACAGAGCAATTCTAATAAGTGTGGGACCCACACTTTTTTACGATCGCTTTGTTTTACTTTGTTTTTGGATGTTTCAGTCATGCCAAATCCGGTTTTCATCAAATAAACTTTGAATTCCTCTTAAAATGGTATGCCCTGTACTATTTCATAAGTGTTTTCTTGGTACCTTGCAAAGAGTGAAAAGCCCAATTCTCATCTCCACCAATACTGTTAAAACCTCCAGACAAGTTCACCTAAATTCATACCACTGTGCATGATGTCATAAATCTGAAAAAAAAAAATAGTTGCAACAAGAAAATAGAAGCCTGTTGTACCATTCTGACAAATCAGATTGGGCAATCTTCCAGCAAAGGGAAAGGGCAAATTCCAGGGGTAGCATTACACTTGCATGACACATTATAACATGCAGCTGGAAAAAAAGATGCCAGTAAGTATAGCTCACCTTTTCCATGAAGTGGACAAACTGCTGGGCACTCTCTGACAACTTCTTACCCTTCTTGTTGTGCAATGCTGTCTCTTCGATGGTGTCCTGCAAAAACTTTGCCATCTCCAGCTTCACTCTCAGCTCCTTTTTTAGACGCTCCTCCTGCAATTATTCAGCAGAATTCAAATGCATTCCTCACTGGTAGAAATATTGGCCAGAAAAAAATTGCACATACGCAAAAAAAAAAAAAAAAAAAATCACAGCGATGTGAAATGAAGTTGACATGCTATCCTTGCATCGAAAGGAAAGTGCTGTATACTGTCAGTAAAAGTGGATGAGAGATTTCCATAACACCTTCACTGCTTAATTATCTCACACAATCCTATAGTACAACAATTTTTTTTTTTTCAGATTAATAAATATTCACTTGCCCAACATAAGCATGGGATGGTCGTATAATAAATGGCATCGATTGATCTTTGAGTGGTACATTTATAATTGCACAGGGACTACATCAAGTCATGTATAAAAAATGTGTGCTGGTGGGTCCTTCACATTAGCTTGCAGTCCAAAATGAGACTTCAATATAAAATTTATGTACCATTTCACACCTTGCGCAGCTTCTCAAAGAGTACTTTAGCTAATTTGCTTATGTATGTGGGTTTTTTGTTTTTTGTTTTGTTTTTTAAACTGCAAAAGAAAGCAGCTACACAAAAAATGATTCTGATGTTCAGGAAACTAGTATGATTACCTTCTTTGACTTGGTCTCAAAGTGACTTGGAAGCATGTTGGGGAAGAGTTTCAGTGCCACAGGCAATAAAAACTCCATAAATGGAACAATGATGAAGACGCTGAATGGTACCAGACGGAAGAGGTCTGACGCAGTGCGTGTGAACTGTGGGATGCAAAGACAAGAGCAACACAAAGACACTTAATATAGAACTGGTTAAAAACAAATGACGGAAGAAGGCAGGCCACTGTCTGGCTAGGTCATAACAAATGAGAATGATATCGATGGTTATTTTAAAGTATTGTACAGGCATATTTTTTCGTATAGTGTCGTACGTTGAAACTGGTTAGTGGCACTGGAGCTGAAGTGATTAAAACCAACTGATTACAACATCCACAGTTCTGTTGCAATGAAATGAAAATAGCCTTCTGAGCCAACAGAGGCAAGCTTTGCTTTTAATTACAATTCATAAGCACTACAATAACTTTTCATATTCATCATGTTGTAAACTACCTAATGCATACGTATTGTACATTTGAATTCTGTCAGAAGTAATGCACTAGCCACAGCAACCAATTTCCTTTATGTAGCCATCTGGTCAATGAATCTAATCTAATACAGTCAAACCTGTCTATAGCGGCCACCCGCGGGAGACGAAGAGAGTGGCCGTTACAGACAGGTGGCCGCTATAGACAGGTTTAAAAATCTAATGCGGGAAACAAAATCTATGGCCGCTGGCTGTGTTACACAGGTGGCCACTATACACAGGGTCTTTAATAGGGCTTTTCTCTCGGGGGAGATTGATCAGTGGCCGCACGCAGCAGGTGGCCGCATGCGGCAGGTGGCCGCTAAAGCAGGTTTGACTGTACTTGATTGCTTCTAAATCACACATATCAATCAAAGGATGCATATATTATTATTTCTTTTCAAATCTTGGATTCCACCACTTTACCTGTCTGTATTCCCTCCTTGACAAGGAGCCACCATTCAGGAGCTCCCATAGATGCCTGGAAGCGATGGTGATGTCAACCCAAAAGAGCCTGAAGCCGTTGACGTAGTGCATGACCTCGTCTTTGATCCTGACCATCAGAGGTTTCTTTGGAATCATGATCACCTCAGGTATCATTGTTGGAATCTCCTCCACCCTCGGTGCTTGCTCCATTTGCTGCTTCTCGCCCTCTATCTGTTTCTCCTTCTCCTTCTTCTTTTTGTCTTTTATCGCCTTCACCGTCTTCTCGACCTTGGACTCGGGGTCCGCCAAGTCGTACAGCTGGGCTGACTGGTGAAAGTCTCGTACGCTGTTCGACACACGGGCGCACAGCTGGCGCTGGCTCGGCTCCAAGAAACTGGCATGATGAGATGAATAAATATCTGAAGTGACCTTTGGACCCCGGGATTCCCAGCCATGGAATGATGAAGCTGCCTTTGAGATTTCACTAATATTTTGCGTGAAATGATGTCTGTGTAGTAAACATGTTGAGTAGTACCTGGAAGTTATGAAGTGGAAAGGGAAAACAGTAGTAAAGGAAAACATCACTTACCACAGAGAATTGTTGCTACAACAGTTATAGAAATTACATAAATTGTACCTGCATCTACATAATGTACAGCATCAAAATAATACAGAGGGCGATATTAAAGATAAAGAAATTTACATAATTTCATATCTACCTTTACACTTAAATACAATGTTCAGAAAAAACAGTTTTATTTACTATTTACACCTAAGTTCAGTGGATAGAAGCTAGAACATTAAAATTAAGCTTACCCTTTTTAGATGATAGCTCTATGATGCATAAAGGTGTCAGACAAAATCGTATTGCAGTTGAAATCAATGACACTTATCACTTGTAACATGACTACCATTGTAAATGGGGCCTGAGTATAAATATTAACTCTTTAAATGTATTTGTCTTGAAAATGTGTGAGACTACAAACATATTCATACACAAACAAAAAAACACATACCTTGGACAGCTTAGTAAATGATGACCATTACTACTGTAGGTTTGACATTGGTCGTGACCTAGAGTGTACATAGCACCCTGCCTAGGACACCAAACCAGACCTGCAGGAATTACAAAGAAATGAACAGAGAGACCGGAACATTATCAAGGAAGTGATCAAAATGTATCTTATCTGAAAAAAAGTAAAAAACAAACCAAAACAAAACAAAACAAAACAAAACTCTGCACAGGATGTATTCAACTACAATATGGTCTGCAAAGTATCAGAAATATGCAATTCCAGGAATTACCCAAGAATGTTATACAGCTGTACAGTAGTAGCAAAACACATTCACAGTGTTTCAATTCTTTGCAAGTAACGCAACCTGCCATTTCCACAATCTTAAAGGTACACTTCAATGACTAATAAATCAAAGTTTATTCAAGATCGTGTTCACTTTAATGTCTAATACACATGTAGATAAAAGTGTATTCAAGGTGAATACATAATATGTGCTCACTTGCGGGATTGTATCCTCTGTGTATTCAGACAGTGTTCTTCTGGGTTTATTTATGAATGGTGATCTCATTAATTACAACAGTAAAAAGGCATTGCATCCTGCAGATTTTTGCAACAATACCTGGCATGCTCAGGCTCTATTCTTGAAGTGAGTGTCACTGCAATTGTATAGTAGTTAGTACCTCCCCTGAATTATCAAGAGACTTTTGATGCAACATTGCACAAAAAAGAAGAAACAATACCTATTGTATAACTATTGCACCTATTATACCTAGTGATTCTTTGTCGTATAGCTATTATAGATCTACATTTACATGTACATCTGTATTTCATTTTGAAGCTGGCATAATTGTTATTAACCAGGGAACATACTCTTCTTCCATCGCACTCAGATATATTGTATGTCTTTTGTATAAATTAAGTCGATAAAAAGTGACTGATAATGACATGGGTGATACTAACTATACACAGCCCTGTTGCTGTACACAAGTGTGCTTTGCACGTGCATGGCGTCTGGTCAGGCTAAGGTGATACAAAACTGGGAGATAGAACTGCATTAGCACCCATAAATGTGCATGGCCATACCACAATGTGCATGGCCCTTACCACAATGATTACTTGCCATTTGCTGTAAAACCAGAATTTCATTAGTAGCACGAAATTTTCGCTAATTGCCACTGCTCAGCAGTCAATGCATGCACATCTGTAGTGTTGACAAGAACTTCCGCATGCATTTTCATTTTGCAAATCTTGTTGGCTCCTCACAAAATTCACGAGAATGACATGCGCGCAAAAAATGTCTGGTTTTAACGATACGTGTATACAGTATCAGGTACAATATTCCTTTTGAGTCACTCCAAGTCATAGAAAGTTGTATGATGGGTTTGGATGGGCGATGGCATCAACTTCCAGGAGCTCCACCATGTTATATTGTTATACAAATGATGCACAGGATAGAGTGCGTTAGTGGAGATGTAGCGCTCGAGGGTATTTACAATTGTGAAACATGCACGAGGCGAAGCCGAGTGCATGTTGCACTACATTGTAAATACCCGAGAGTGAGCTGCATCTCCACTAACGCCACAAAATAATCCTGTGCATCATTTGTTTTATGAAATGGGTCGAAAACTAACAGCATTTTTCACGTACCTTTATGGGTCAATACCAGTCAAAGAGTCAAGATGTCCGAAGATGTTCGTCCCAAACATTTACGCACGTCGCACTCGGAAATCCCGCACATATAAGTAATGTATGTATAACTTACGTACGCCACACATGTTATGCACACAAAAAAGGCCGGCCGGCAGCCCGAACTAGAAGTTGTTTACAGGATTGACAGCGCGTATAGTACTAGCGCGCGACGCACTTGTAACAACTGATTGAGTGCGCACTGCTAGTGTAAACATTGTGACGTCAGGCCGTGCATGTTAGTGAGAAATTAATACAGGCACACGTGACTCATTTCAGCGCTTCCAATTGGCTACATTCTTGAACCCATTTTATAGAAATTGTTAATGTTACTGCAGTCTACAAAAACCAAATGTCTGCTATATGAATTTCCTGTCCATGGTAAATACACACTTTTATTTTTAGGTACCAGTAGAGGTCTAAATCTATTATCATTTAACTATATGTTCTGTCAATATTTCTGTACATTTGTCTCCTTGCTAGAAAAGAAAAGGCTGAAGTAAGTGCCAACTTTTGTCATCTGAACCATGATAAATGATCACCAGCATCACATGTTTACGGAATACGGTATCGTACCGGTACATTATGTCATTAAATAAATGCAAATTTGCCAAATGCATTTCTTAATCATTAATGTTAATATTCCTTCAAACAATCAATGGCAATACTGTCTGTAGTCAAGTCCAACCTGTGTATTGTTAGGCGTTTATATGTACCTATCAAAAGTCTCTTCAATTTCGTTTGTGTTAGTTACCTGAGGGAGTTGATGCAATCTTGCACCCATGTGACGTTGTTGATCTTGACCTGGGTATAACGTTATTTCTCGACGAGAATGTCTTGATGCCTCTTCTTGCCTTCGCGACGATGTCCGACTGATGCGACGGTCTAACGTTAATAGACTTAGTAAATACCAAAATGCGACAAATTCCAGACATCTTATCTGTGGGAAGGTCAGCAAGTTCTCATAAACGTATGGTATGATCGGAGCTACTATGAATGTTGAGGGCTATTAAAGAGCACTTGCTCCTGCTCCGAAATGACACGGCAGAGCACCGGAGCTAGAGTGCGAAGTGAATAAGAGTCGCTCCTTTGCCTGACTGCCTGCCGTATGCCTGCCTGCCTGCCTGCCTGCCTGCTCGGTCGGTGATCGGCACGTTCTGTGATTCTTACCACCGCGGCACCGGTAACTGCACCGCTAATCTAACACAGGCTGATCGTCTGTCCACGAGTCATGACGCCGGACACTGACTGACATTGACCACCAACACGGCAATCACAATAAGAAATATTCAGAAAAATAATGGTTAATGAATAATTTGGTTTGTTCTTCTCCATGAACTCTGGTAGCTAGCTCGTAGTTGAAGTATGAAAACCATTCAAGATATAGACAAGTTCACCAAGGCCAACTACAGTAATCTATGGAGGTGAGTGTGTAATGCAATGCGCTATGCATGCGCTGCATATGCGCTGCATTTTATGCGGAGCTCAAGGAGTGTACGAGATTTGACGTGCACTCTCCGCACGCGACGCACTCGTGACGCAACAATCAGTAGGATCGCAATCGGATGTGAACGCGGACCGACAAGACAGTAGTCGTTTCGCAGGAAGTACAACGTACGTGCATGCACGCAACGCACCCGTGACGCAACAATCAGTACGATCGCAATCGGATGCGAACGCGGACCGACAGTGGCCGATCGTGACTAATACTGGAGTGTATGTGACACATGTAAATTTTCCGTGGTGTGTGTATTACCCAAGTACACGTGCACGGCGAATGATATACTAGTACTGTACGTCATTTCGTCACCGATCAAACCAACACAATACATGCATGCGCACACACACGGAGCGTACGACCGCGATACGCATACAAAGGATCGCATCGGTCAATCTACGAGCGAATGTGGCCTCCCTCTGCCTTTGACCTACTTTTGAGTGACTTTCGACTTCACTGCCCCAGTTACTACTGTAAAAGTGGGAGTCGAGGTCTCGCAGCAGGAATATAGTCGTCAGGTATCTTTTCCACGACTCGGTGTGTCCCTAATCACAATCATCTAAAAGTCGATGTCTATACCGTACAAGTCGATAAAAGGGCCTCGGCAAAACGATAATTATGATTACTATCATAATTTTGTTGCTTTTTGTTGTCCCCCGCAGGGGGCGGCAGAAAGGGGGGGGGGAGGGAGAGGGCCCCACTTTTTTTTCTTTTTTTTTTTTACAATACACCATAGACCACAGGGTGTACCCACTTTGGGCCCCCGCCCCCTTTTTTTTCTTACCCCGGAAGTGGCACCCGAATCAGAAGTCTGCACTGAAGGGCCTTTTTTCTTTTGTTTGTTCTTTCTTTCTTTGCTTCTTGAAACTCGGAAGACCCGGAAATGGCATCAGAAACATAAACTGCCCCCCCCCCCCACACACACACACACACACACACATACACACCGCCGTATCAAGGTTTAGGTGAGGATTAGGATTGTGGGGGCACTAGGGTTACGTTTGCGGGTAGAATATGTTTGGCTTGGCGTGCAGATGGGGCTCTCTTGGGAGCAATCGTCGCAGAAGCATAATGTCACTGGCAACCCAACCATAAATTTTGACCCTCTATATCACGGGCTGAAGTTGGTGTTCGTGGTTGGTGGTGGGTTGGGTCAAGGGTCAATGGTCAATTCAATTTCAGTTTCAATTTCAATTCATTTTCATATAAAAAAAATAAAACAAAAATACATCAAATATAACAAAATTAAATGATAAAAGATATTCAGCTAGGAGGCATAATAGTTATTACAAAATGAAATACATGATATCCAGCTCGGAGACATATTATACATGGTGATAGAATATTGCAAACATAATATAAAACATAGTGGTTGATCTATGAAAGTTGGAATCTGAGAATGAATGCTAAGGCTTGTTGAGCGTAGGTTCCAGTTAAAATCGAGCTAAAATTGAGATGAGGAGCACGGGTACAACAAAATCAAAATGACCGAAACATAGAGGTAAAAAATACAAATATACAGGGATATAGCAAATTCTTCTCTAATGTAGGTTTGGGATCATAACAACGTATGAAATCTCAGAGAGTTTCGCCCCGACTTTTCTTTTAATCCCCCCCCCCCCCGCACCCCCATTAAAAAAAAAAAGTCGGGGCGAAACTCGCTATAGGGTCATGAGATTTCATGTGTTGATGTTATTGTGTGTGTGTTTCTTTTCAATATTTCTATTTTCCTTTCGAGGGGGATGGGGTTGTCCCATGTTGCGCT